>NC_140089.1:3524771-3642271 GCF_964237585.1 Gallinula chloropus | reverse complement strand
GAAGAACAACCCCAGGGACCAGTATAGATCAGGGACTGGGCTGTTAGAGAACAGCATAGGGGAGAGGGACCTGGGGGTCCTAAGGAACAGTGGGATGAGCATGACCAGCAATATGCCCTCATGCCTAAGAAGGCAAATGACATCGTGGGGTGTATTAGAAAGGGGCTGGTTATTAGGTCAAGAAAGATCCTTTTCCCCCTCTCTTCTGCCCTGGTGAGACCCCACCTGGAATATTGTGTCCAGTTCTGGGCCCCTTGGCTCAAGAAGGACACAGAACTCCTTGAAAGAGCCCAGCACAGGGCCACCAAGGTGATAGAAGGAATGGAACACCTTCCTCTTCTGAGGAGAGGCTGAGGATGCTGGGCCTCTTTAGCCTGGAGAAGAGGAGACTGAGGGGTGGCCTCATCCATGTCTATAAATATGTAAAGGATGAGGGTCAGGAGGACAGAGCCAGGCTCTTCTCAGGGATGGCAGCAACAGGACAAGGGGCAGCGGGTGCAGCTGGAGCAGAGGAAGTTCTATCTGAATGTAAGGAGGAACCTACCCACTGTGAGTGTGACAGAGCACTGGGACAGGCTGCCCAGAGAGGTTGTGGAGTCTCCTTCTCTGGAGACATTCAAACCCCACCTGGATGTGTTCCTGTGTGATTCAGTCTGGGTGATCCTGCTCTGGCAGAGGGGTTGGACTAGATGACTGTTTGAGGCCCCTTCCAACAGTGGTTCTGTCATTCTGTGATAACTTTAAAATGCCCTTCAGATGTTGTTCAACATCTTCCTTGGCTGCTAATAGGCTGAACATTGTTACATATAATTTGAGCCTGGGATAAAGGAGTTTCCAGTCAAATGTACCACAGCTCCAATCCGGGAAAGAAGTATGTTAAATGTCAGTTATAATTTATAATGCTATTGACAGCTGAGGTCTGTTCTGAAGAAGGAGGATGGTATTCAGCAGGGACATGTGGAAAGAATGGTATCTTGCCAAGAATAATTAGCTATGCAAAAATAGGATTGGGAATAACTGTCTGTTCAGCAGTTCTTAACAGAGAGATCTTGTGCTTATTGTGGGGGAGAAACTGAGCATGAGTCAACAACTTTGTGATGTGGCATGGTATTGGCTGTATATAAAGGACATGGTCCTAAGGTGACTGTCTCTCTCTACTCTGCTCTCATGATGGCCCATCTGGAGTCCTGTGTCCAGAGCTGGGGCCTCCAATACAAGGAAGATGTGGAACTGTTGAAGAAGGTTCAGAGGAGGCCACAAAGATGATTAGAGGGCTGGAGCAGCTCCCCTGTGAAGAGAGGGTGAGGGAGCTGGGCTGGTTCAGCCTGGGGAAGAGAAGGCTGTGGGGAGACCTCATTGCAGCCTTCCAGTCCCTGAAGGAAGCAGAGAAACAGGAGGGGAATCAACTTTTTAAAAGGCCAGATAATGGCAGGATAAGGGGGATGGATTGAAGCTGATGAAGGGAAGGGTGAGGTGAAATGAGATATTAGGGAGAAGCTTTTTACAGAGAGAGTGGTGAGGGGCTGGAAGGGGCTGCCCAGAGAGGGGGTGGGTGCCCCGTCCCTGGGGGTGTTCAAGGCCAGGCTGGATGGGGCCCTGGGCAACCTTGTGTAGCTCCAGGCCTGGAGGTTGGTGTCCCTGCCTGTGGCAGAGGAGTTGGAACTCTGTGATCCCTGGGGTCCCTTCCAACCCAGACCAGTCTGTGATTGTGTGATTCTAAGGACACAGGAAGTCCTTCTGCTGTAGTTGTGTACTGAGATGCAATGCTATCCAAGGTGTCAGGCCCCATCATGTAAGAAATACATTAGAAAAGTGCTGTGGTCGATGGGACCGGCGAAGGTCTTAAGTATAAAATACGCTCAGACAGATCAAAAGATCCAGGGCTGTTAAGTTAAAAGAAGACCAGAGGGGAAAATTGAAGCAATTTACAAGTAGATAAAGAGGTATTGCAGCAAAGAAGGGAAAAATCTGTTTCCCACATCTGTGTTGGCCACACCAAGGTGTAACGTGTGTAAACCACACCGAGAAATTACAGTTTAATGCTGGGAAATGGTGTCTAAATGTAAGTACTGTGAAACAAGTTCTTTTGGAGAGGTTGCATGTTCTTTATCAGGGTAGACGGGCATGCAGTGATGTAGGGTGTGGCATGGAGAAAAGCTTTTTTGGGGAGGGAAAAGCCTTTTAGTTCTCTGCCACAGTGCAATTTCATTTAGTAAAAGGTTCACACAACAGTGTGTCGTTTCTGATGGTATTTCAAACCATCCCATAGCTGTATCCATGATACCACCACAGGCCAACCCTTGCTGCAGCATTAGGCAGCCAGGTGGCTGGCATCTTCTGTATAGACATGGTTGCTTTTCATTCTGGGTTGTGTACTTCCTATCTTGAAGACTGTATGAAGTGGAATGAAGACTGTGGGTCGAAACCCACAGTCCTTTGGCACTGTGAATTATTGTATAGGCTTTTTGAAATCTCTAGATTCTTACCTAGTCTAGGTACAGGAATTTCTCTGGTGTGCATGTGGCTTGGATTTCCACAGGAACTAGTGGCTTTCATCTCAGTCATTACCCATTTTAAGCTCAGAATACCATTTCTGACTGGTTTTCTTCCCACCAGTTCACAGGAATGCAATGTTTTGGTTTTTTTTTTTTTAACAGAGAAACAAAATTGACTGAATATTTCTTACTCTGTCAGGGGATTGGGAAACAAAACACAGTGCAAACATTAGCGTATTTATGGAAAATGAATACTGTTACAAACTAAAAAAAGAAAAAACAAAGTGGGACTAGATAATCTGTTCAGGCTGAGAATTCGTCAGGTTCAGGAGGCTTTGGCACTGTTAAAAAACTGATGTGGTTACCTGCTCAGAGGGTATACCCACCACTGATTCACTCTCAACCAGTTGCTAAATGCTGCATTTTTCTGCATGTAGTTTTAAAGTAAATGAGCATTCCCCTGAAAAATCCCCTGAAAAAAGTCCCCTGAAGATCACAGAGTCACAGGAAAAGACTTCCAAGATCATCTGGTCCAACCGCCGCCCTACCATCAATATACTCTGTAAATTAAGTCCCTAAGTACCTCGTCCAGCCTTTCCTTCAACACCCCAAGGGATGGTGACTCCACCACTCTGCCTTAAAGCTCAGTGGCTCATGACCCTTTCTGCATTGATTCCAACATTGTGGTAGGTGACCATGTGCATGAAACATCTGCAATTCCTAATTGTGTGTTGAGAGTTTGTGGACAGGGGCATCTAGCTTGGTGCTAGGAGAAATAAAATATAGTAATATAATATAGTAAATAGTATGTAATATAAAAGTATAATATAGTATAATATAGTGGATAAAAGATAGTAATATAAAATAGTTCTGGGTTCCCTGGTATAAAAAAGACAGGGATCTCCTGGAGAGCGTCCAGTTGAGGCTACAAAGATGATTAAAGGCCTGGAGCATCTCCCCTATGAGGAAAGGCTGAGTGAGCTGGGACTGTTCAGCCTGAACAAAAGAAGACTGAGAGGGGATCTGATCAGTGTTTATAAATATCTGAAGTGTGGGACAGGGGGAAATGGCCAGGGTCTTCTCAGTGTCTGTGGGGACAGGACAAGGGGCGATGGGCTCAAGTTGGAGCACAAGGAGTTCCCCCCCAATGTGGGGAAGAACTTCTTCCTGGTGAGGGTGAGAGAGCCCTGGGACAGGCTGCCCAGGGGGTGTTGAGTCTCCTTCTCTGGAGAGATTCAGGACCCCTCTGGATGACGACCTGTGCAACCTCTCCTAGGGACCCTGCTTTGGCCGGGGGGTTGGACTCAATGATCTCTGGAGCTGCCTTCCAATCCCTAAAACTCTGTGATTCTGTGATAGCATTACCTGGACACTTACAGCTTTGTTTTTATACCTTGCTGCCAAAAGCTGAGAAGGAGTTTGATGCGAAGATCAGCTGTATTCCAGAACAGGCAGAAAGCTGGAAGGAGGGACCAGAGAGCACGAGGTCCTGTGAGAATTACTGCACTCGATGTCACCCTACACAGGAGCAATCTGTCACCTGAAACCACAAACAGGCATATACCTGAGAACTGAGTTTGCTTGTGATCCCGAGGTGCAGTGTGAGGGAGCAGATCTTCTCAGAGGGTTGTGCTTAACAACCGTGTCAGAAGTAAAAGCCCAGAGATTCCGCCTATTAAAAACCTGTAACGTTTTCAAAAGAGGTTTGATTATCAAACTGCTAAGCAGTTTTGCTGCCCAAAACTTCAGAAGCAGATAGTATCATCACTTACGATGAGTTCATAAAAGAAACACACCTTAGTTTTGGCTCTGCTGCTTTGACAGGGGTCTTACACAATTTGCTGCAGATAATTTGTCACATCAGCAGCTTTTTTAGCAAGTAATTTTTTGCAAAAAAACCCCATTCCTGATGTCTGGCCTGCTCTGCACTTCACAGAAAATTCTGGAGCATGTTCCAGAACTATGAAGTGCCAGCTTAAGGCTGATGCAGCCTCCTTCCACAGCAAGGCCAAGATCTGTAAGAGAGCAAGAGGCTTTTTTAAAAAGCTGGCAGTGTCCAAACATCTGAGTAGTTTTTCCAGATCATAACTGGATTGTGTCATCTACTTTGTGAAGACTTTGCTGTTTTCTAAATGGATGTGATGAAATACAAATGTAAGTGCAAATTCATGTGCCTGACCTCTGCCTTTTACTTTCCTGATGCAAAGTCACATGGTGCCACATTTCCCTGTTCTCTCTGCCAGGCTGATGGCCAATCAGCTGTGCCTAAAGCGAGGGGGATGCTTGTTGAGCTTTGAGCCTGGGATTAAATAATGATAATTAAAATAAAAATAGATAAGAAATTTAAAAAAAAAAACACCCAACCACAAAACCACACAAACAAAAAAACAACAAAAAGAACCCCACCCAACAGCAGTGGTAATAGTGATCTAGGTCTAGATCTAGAGAGAAACTCCAGACAAGTAAAAGTCAAAAGGTTACCTGCCTGCTGACAAAACCAAATGAGAGCACCAGGTATTTGATGTCAAACTTAACTTCCCATTGTTTCAAGAAGCATTTGAAGGAGATTATCCTGAGAATTGAAGACTTGGTGATAATGGAATGAAACTGTCTGTAACATGCTAAGCTGGTTTAAATAATTCTGATCTCCTTAGGGATGTTCCTTGTTTTTCTCTTTTCTTTTTCTTGTTTAAATATTAATTACATAATTATGCTAACAGATAGTTCTGGGATGCATCTTGTCAGTTGCTTTCTTTTCCCTTAAAAAAAGATTTGGAAAAAATAAAAGAGGGCCTTCTGTATCTTTATGTAGCTGGAATCTCTCTCCAGATTTTAGGAAATGTCATGGATTAAGAGATCACAGAAGACTTCATAAAGACACTTAAAGGGTCAGATAAACATGCTTCACCCCCTTGAGAAGAAAACAAGCCTGGCAGTCCCTAGATTAGTGGGGTGGGAGGGAAGAAAAAGAAAACAAAGAAAAAACAAGTTAAAGCCCTCACTTTAGCTGGCCAATAAGTGAGATAATTTGAATAAATAAATTGATTTAAATGTATATGATTTCCTACAATGATGTCTTTTCCAAAGGGAAGGTGATACCGTCTATTAATTTGTACTTCCTAATCTCTCCACTTCTCTTGTATTTAAAAGCGTCATTTTAGACCAAAAAAACCATCTGCACTAGTTCTCAAGAGAGAAAAAAAAATCTTATATATTGAAGCTGTTTCTCATCATTCTAATCCAGGCAAAAAATATGTAAAGTTCAAGCCTTGGTGGTTTGTACTGAAGGGAAAAAAAAAGAAAAAAAAGTGGCTTCTGTATTTTTTCTTTTTTTCCAGTTCTAAAATTATTAGCAAATTGTTACATATTAGTATGGAATTACACCTTGGAGAAGACACGTAGTAAGATGATTACTTCTAAAATTATTTCTAGGCTCTTTTGTAGAATTGTAACAGATACAGACCTGCACAGGGGTTTGGATAATGTGTTTAATGATTATTCTCATAAATCAGGGGAAAAAATATTGTCAGTTAAAAAGTGGAAGTATAGTGCTGTTTCTGGGAAAAGTGACATCCTGAGTGGGGTAGGAGGTTGGGAGGCTACCAGAGGGAGTCTTGAAGGGAATGAAAATGAATTAATTTATCTAAGAGTAGTGGAAGAGGATCAGTTGGAGTATGTTACTGTCGAGGTTACCGGATAAATTTATAGTAAAATAAAGTCAGGGATCCAAACAAAGCTAGTAGTCAGGAGAAAGTGGTCAAAATAGAACTGGAAATGGACCCTCCAGTCACATACCATAGTCAAGAAGAGCAAGAGAGGTAGCTGGGGATGAAAGTTAAATAGTTATCTTTTTGATGCTAAAGACGTGTAAGCTGGTAGCAAAACTTCTCAAAGCAGGCAGGGCAAACAAATATACAGCTTAATAATAGAAAGTGTTAGTATGAAGCTTTGTAATAAAATTACATGTGTTTCCACTGGTAGCTCTATTATTTTTTTTTATTTTTGTGTTTGTATGTGCTGTTATTCAGTTTAATACTAACAAAAAAAAAAAAACAAACCAAACCTCCCAAGCCCTTAGTAGTTACTTGCACAAGAAATGAATACAAAAATAGCCTCATTGTTCACGCTGCCTCTGTCTTACATGGATTAAAGATTTACTTCACCAGACCTGGTGCCTTTTTAAGAAAAAACAGAAAACAATTTGCTTGAAGGCTATCCTGCAGGAGATAATACTCTTCTTTAAACACTTACTAATGTAGCCCATTCATGTTTCCACTTTCTCTGGAACACCAGCTTATTTGATGTTTTGGGAAGTCTTTCTTCTATTCCTACCCAAAACTAGGAATACGAGGCGCACAGTAGCTCCATGTGAAAAATGTGTCATGGTGATGGAATAATAAATGTGTTCCATAGGGTCAAGTAGAATAAGTATTTTCAGTTGGTCTTGATAATGACATCCCATGCCATTTCCAGCATAAAAAGTACTTTTTAACATATATATATATGAATAAAACTTAGAGGAAGCAGCACTTATTGTTGAATTGCTCGTCATTGCTTAGGAAAAAAAATATATCCAAAGCAAGCTGTGTAAGTTAATACAGGTTTGTGTATTTCTTGTCTACATAACTTCTCAGTATCTTTTTTGAGAGCAAGTAGGGATCTTGGTGAAAGTAATTCATCCCTGTGAGTTTTCATTTTCATTTTCATGCAGCTTTCATTAACTGAATGTACAGAAGACTTCCAAGACATTCAGATAGGTTTGTTTTTTTTTTTTTTTAAGAGTAGATATCACCTCTGAAATACAGAAATGTATCAAATTGAAAAAGTTACGGGTTTCAGAACATAACATTTTAAAGAATACTATGCTCGTGCCAAGTTTTTTTGGCTTCACTATAATATAATCACGTAAAGCAGTGTGGTTTATGGTAATGTACCTCCAGATCTAAATGATAATTGATCCCACTCAACAAAAATCACTTTCATTCAAAGGAAACGTCACACATCAGAAAGATGGAAAGGATCAAATGTCATGCCCAGGAAATAACCGTGTTGCCAGCTGGTTGAGAGAGGTGATCCCTCCCTTCTGCTCTGCAGTGGCGAGGAAACACCAGGAGTCCTGGGTCCAGTCCTGGGCCCCACAGTACAATGGAGACATGGACAGACTGGACACAGTCCATTAAAGGGCCACCAGGATGACTGAGGGATGGAGCACCTCTCCTGAGAGGAAAGGCTGAGAGTTTTGACTGCTCAGCCTGGAGAAGAGGAGGCTCGAACGGGGTTATCCATGTACAGAAGCACCTCTGTTGACCAAGGCCGAGCCCATCAGCGACGGTCACAAGCCTCTGGGAATCACAGTGAGGAGGGGAAACACCAGCGGCTGCTTTTTGCCCCCAGAGAAGAGAGTGAGAAGGTGGGAGAGACTGTGCAGGCACCAAGGGCAGGGAAGGGGGGAGGAGGTGTCCCAGGTGCCAGAGAGAGAGATGCCCCTGCAGCCCCTGGAGAAACCCATGCTGGAGCAGGGGGAGACATACAGAAGAAGCTGAGACCTGCGTTGGAGCAAGCCCCTGCCAGCACTTGCAGCCCATGGAGAGAGACAGAGACACAGAGATGGGCAAGAGAGAGAGACCCACACTGCAGCAGGTTTGCTGGGGGGCTTGTGACCCCATAGGGGACCAAGCTGGAGCAGTCTGGGCCTGAGAGACTGAGAGACATTCTGTGATTGATGACTGCACCCAGAGCAGTGACCCACGCTGGGGCAGCTGGGGAAGAGCTGAAGCCCCATGGGAAAGGACTCACATTGGAGAAGTTCATGGAGGACTGTCTGCCATGGGTGGGACCCCAGGGTGCAGCAGGGGAAGGGTGTGAGGAATGCTTCCCCTCAACCAAGAAGGAAAACATCTCATGAGGAACTGACCAAAACCCCCATTCCCCTAGTCCCTGCCCCTCCCTGTGCCACAATGGGGGGGAAGAAGGGAGCAAAATCCTGATACAAGTGAAGTCTGCTAAGAGGGGAGGGGAGGGGGAAGTGCTTTAAGATCTGGTTGCACTTCTCATTACCCAACTCTGGTGTCACTGGGTGTGCAGAGCAGTGCCATAAATTAGTGAGTTTGCTGTCCTTTATTCTGTGCTGAGTCTGTTCTGCCCATGATGGTGATTGTGGAATGATCGCTTCCTGTACTTTTCTTGACCGCTGAGCCTCTCAATATCTATTTTCTTACCTGTCCAGCTGAAAAAGGCAGTGACAGAGTGACTTTGGTGGGTATCTGGCCTCCAGCCAGGGTCAAACCACCACAAACATCTAGACAGAGAACCAGCAGTATGTATCTGTGCTTGAGCCAAGGGGTTGGACAAGAAGACCTGCAGCAATCCCTTCCTAACTGTGAAACAAACACTTTCAATTGCAATAGACAGTTCTTACTGTCCCTGTTGATTACTTACTTCCTTGGTGATGTTATCAGATGGTATCTCAGCTTGGTGTCAGACAGAGGAGTTGTACAAGGTGTGCATCACAAGTTTAGCCAGCAGATCAAGAGAGGGGATTCTTCCTCTCTGCTCTGCTCTTGTGAGACCCCACCTGAAGTACTGTGTCCAATTCTAGAGCTTTCAGCACAAGAAGGACATAGACCTCTTCAGGCAGCTCCAGAGGAGGGCCATGAGGAGGATCAGAGAGCTAGAGCACCTCTCCTACAAAGACAGGCTGAGAGAGTTGAGCTTGCTCTTCCTGGAGAAGAGAAGGCTGTGGGAAGACCTTACAGCGGCCTGCCAATACTTACTGGGGTCCTACAGGAAGGCTGGGAAGGACTGTTTGTAGCAATGTGAGGTGATAGGACAAGGGGCGATGGTTTTAAACTAAAGCAGGGGAGATTCAGATTAGACATTAGGGAGAAGTTCTTCATTCTGAGGGTGGTGAGACACTGGTACAGGCTCCCCCAGAGAGTTTGTGGTGGCCACATCCCCAGAGACATTCCTTGATGAAGCTCTGAGCAACCTGATACAGCGAAGCTGTCCCTGCTCACTGCAGGGAGGTTGGTCTAGATGGCCTTTCCAGGTCCCTTCCAACCTAAATCAACCTGTGATTCTGTGATACTATGAAGTGTCTAGATCCTGTTTGAAATGATTTTGGGATTCACTGAGCGTGCCTGACGGATGCTCTGGCAGAGCTAACACAGAATGTAATTCCAGAGGCTTGTGGGACTTGTTGGACAGAGTGCCCATATCCACCTAAGCAAACCCAGAAGGTGAGCCAGTAAAACACATATCCAGTCTCCTCTCAGATGTGTATTATACCAGCATTGACTCAAAGCTTGTTTAGTAGAGCTGACCTGGCCAACAGAAGGGCTGGGTGAGTTACACCCTCTCTCATAAGGGACAGCAATGACCACATGCTCTCTAGACATACTGACGGCCGAGATGTCCCTTGGGCTGCTCCGTTGTGCGTCATCTCTAGAGTAGGTCAGTGGCAGTAAAGCACATCCTGACCTCGAGGGTGCTCACAGAACACCCTCATCTTTCATATGGTTGGGAACTCTCTTCAGCTCTGCGCTCCTCATCTTTCAAGCCATCGTCTTACATGCACAATTTTAC
Source organism: Gallinula chloropus (assembly GCF_964237585.1). Classification (NCBI taxonomy): domain Eukaryota; kingdom Metazoa; phylum Chordata; class Aves; order Gruiformes; family Rallidae; genus Gallinula; species Gallinula chloropus. The sequence goes on along the minus strand of NC_140089.1, from coordinate 3,632,192 downwards.
TCTTTTTTAGGAATAGCTTGTATTCCTGTCACATCTTTATAAACAATTATCATGTTAATGACTGGGAAGAGTAAAGAGAGGCAGGACAAAAAATGGGAAGGAGTGAGAATTTGGCTTCAGCCTGCAAATGACATGTAATTTCCAACAACTTGAGGAGGAATAGTTGCCTTGCCTTTAAGACTTGTTCATTTGTTTAAAAATTGTATTCCTCAAAATTTAATTTGCGGTTCCAGGAGCTAAGTATAGAAAATTACATAATGCCCTTTTAGACTTTGGTGACTAAGAGTGATCACATTAAATGAATATAGCGTGTGTGCAGTTAGTTAAAATGTAATTTATTCCATTGCAACAGTTTAAATCTCTCTAGCTGTGGTTAGGCTAAGATACAACCTGCATAGCTTTAGAGATGCAAATGTTATTTACCCAAAGATTCGATAAGGAGATAAGAACCAATGAAACCTGGTGCATCCTATCAAGGTTCCTCTGGGAACAGAGTTAAAGGCTGTGTACTTCGTAAAGGGTATCTTTCTTCAAGAACATTTGTTTCCAGAATTTCACTTATGACTCTTCCAAGTGTCTCTTATGTTTATAAACAGCATTTTCCCCCGTTTTTTTTTCCATCAGGTGCTTCATTCCAAATGCTTATGCTGCTCTCTTCACTGCTGCTCTGGTGCCATTAATGTGCTTGGTGGTGGTTTTTGTGGTGTTCATCCATGCCTACCAGGTGACCCCGCAGTGGAAAGCATACGACGATATTTTCAGAGGAAGAACAAATGCTGCAGGTATGATTCGTTGGCTGCCCCCCACACAAACAAGTTGAACTTTCAGAACAGTACAGACTGTACTTGCCAGTTCAGAAAACCCCACTAGAAACCGCATGTCAGTAGATACCTACGTACTTGTCTGAGATGAGGCACGCTAGCGGTCCTTTTGAAGTCTCCGAAAGTATTTTAATGATGAGAGTTGTGCAGATGTTTAACTGCCTTGGGAGGATGAAAACGTGTCAAACCTAAAGCAAGAAATTAGTATCACTGGCCTCATAAAGAGAATAGTGGTAAAACACAGCACAGCCCTGTTTGGTGCCCGGTGTCCCCGTGCCTGCTTTTGGCTGGGGGGTCCTGAGCAGCCCCATCCCAGGGGTATTCGTTGGCTGTGCGGTCATGCGCCAGCTGCGCCTCAGAGTATGTGGAGTTAATGCCTTTGTTTTCAGATTCCCTAGTGCTCCTCTCAGCTGAAGCGGGCTTGAAAGAAAAGATCTGTCTCGTGCAAAACAGGAAGTGTCGGCCGGTCTCATCTGTCAGAACACTTTCAAATACAATAACGTTCCCAAAATAAAGTTGCAGCAGCTTAGATCAATAACGTGACGATAGGAGGCTCCGTGGGAAGCTTACAATAATTCTTTTGTTTTCGTGGTGTTTTGGGGAAAAAAACCCACCTAAATCTCGAGTTTTATAAAGATGTACACACACAGAGGGATTTTTAATATGATTTTTTGATACTGTTTTCTCCCCGACTGCATGAAGACAGTTAATTTTATAAACTTGCAGAAGAGTCTTGAATCGTTTTTTTTTTTCCCAGTTCATTAGATAAATATAATCTGAAATTATAACAAACAGTGGGTTATTACAGAATCCCATTGAGTAGTCCCCTGCTTGTAATTGTTCAGATTTATGAAGAGTAGCTGTCTTGCTCAAATGCTCGAATTTGCAGTGATAATTGCATTAAGAAATGGGGGGTTGTGAGGGTTTTTTCCAAACATTTGGGTCACGGAAATCTATTCCTTCTATGAGAAAATGAAAGTAAATTTTAAATATTCATTATCTTCACATTGTTTCAAATATTTATTTACTTCTTAGTCACAAAATGTCAGCTGGAATAAGAGTTATATGGATTTGGGTAAGGGCTGATAAACATAGCTTATGATACTCGAGACCTTACTTGCACTTTACTGTTTCATTCCTTTCTGATATTAAAGGGATTGCCTGGAGCATTCATACAGGTGGCTCTGTATTCAGTCTTGAATAATATAGTATATTTATTTATAAATTTATTTTTCTTTAGTATCTCCAAGGATGGAGATTACATATTCATATGTTAAAGGTTAAAGTTTGTCTCAGGCCAGATAAACCAAAGAAAAAAAAACTGAATACAGAAACAATTAAGAAATTAAGTTGGTGTTTGAAACGGCAGGGAGCACTAATGGGAGTTATAATAATAGGATTAAAAACAAAAGTTTGTTTGATTTAACAGTGGATTCAGAGTGTTGTTTTGTTGGTTTTTTTTTTCCTTCCAATAGAGTCCAAAAAATGGCCTAGAGAATGCTGAGGTCTCAGGAGAAAAGAAAGTAAATCAGAGAGAGAGGGGTTCAGTAACATGTCAGTAGTAGTGGGGGCTTTTAACAGGGGGCTGTAAATTCTAGTGCTTGTGCACCTTCATGTTTTGCTACCATAGGGCCTTTGCAAGCATGGATTAAAATACCTTGTGCAGTGTGGGGTGAGAGCAAGTTGGGGAGAAGCTGTTTCAGAGAAGAACAAAAAAAAAGAGTTGCCTGGTGAGGTTTACGATGCATGTGGCTGTGTAAGGGCTCTCTGTGGAGCTCTGCTTGCAGAGTAAGCTTCCAGAAAGGCTGGTGATTTCTCCAGTTTGCAATGTTGCTTGTAAGTACACAGCGAAGTATTTACTGTGAAAAAAAAGGGCCTCTAACTTCCTGCCTGAATATGTCTCTCCTGAAATGGTGGATAGACCTTATTCACAGTGAGGGTGACAGAGTCCTAGGACAGGCTGCCTGGGGGGTGTGGAGTCTCCTCCTCTGGAGATATTCAAGACCAATCTGGTTGCTTACCTGTGTGACCTGTCCTAGGGACCCTACTTCGGCAGGGGGGTTGGACCTGATGATCTCTGGAGGTCCCTTCCAAACCCTGTGAATCTGTGTTTAAATTATTTCTAATGCTTTATGGGTATATTGTGCTTTTGAGGACATAATCAACGGCAGTTTGAAGTGGTAAAGCCCATTTGTACTTTTAAATGTCAAATCCTACCATACGACCCACCCTTTTGGAGAAGATCACTCCCCTGACACCACGTTTTTACAAACTCAGTGGGACCAGCTCCTGGCTTAGCGTGGTTATTGCAGCCTCTGCAGAGGATGCTGTGGCACACCACCATTTTCTGGGCTCCCTGGGATAAAAAGGACAGGGATCTCCTTGAGAGAGTCCAAAGAAGGGCTATGAAGATGATTAAGGGCCTGGAGCATCTCCCCTGTGAGGAGAGGTGAATAAGCTGGGGCTGTTCAGTCTTGAGAAGAGAAGAGTAAGGGGGGATCTAATTAATGTCTATAAGTATCTTAGGCATGGAATGCAGGGGGAATCAGCCAGCCCCTTTTCAGTGCTCTGTGGAGACAGGACAAGGGGCAATGGCTGCAAGTTGGAGCACAGGGAGTTCCACACCAACATGAGGAAGAACTTTTTCACAGTGAGGGTGAGGGAGCCCTGGGACAGGCTGCCCAGGGGGTGTGGAGTCTCCTTCTCTGGAGAGATTCCAGCCCTGTCTGGACACCGACCTGTGTGATCTGTCCTAGGGACCCTGCTTGGGCAGAGGGTTGGACCCGTTGAGCTCTCGAGGTCCCTTCCAACCCCTGTGATTCTGGGATTCTGTGATTTTCCATAACATAAAGCTGCCCACAGTCAGCTGCATGGTGATACCTTCCTTCTGCAGCAGAGAAGGGGTCCTGGATCACAGCTGCACCATGGTCTAGCTTCAGCACAAAGGTCCCATGGGGTGGGGAGGTCTTTTGGCAACGTTGCCTCCTTCAGTTGCACAGGATGACAATATTTTGCCGCTTTGGTGTGGCCAAGGTTTCTCTCCATTTCATCCACAAGCAGAGGAAAGGTGGAGACACCAAGCAGGTTGTCTGTGTCTTATTCTGGCTTGTCTCCAGCTCTCAGCCCCATATTGATTTATTCCCTGTTTGGTCACCCTCAACAGTAGATTCCTACAGGAAAAATGAAGGGAAAGGAAGAGGGAGAGGGAAAGTGGAAGGGAAAGAGGAAGAGAAGTGGAAGGGGAAGGGGGGGGAAAGGATAGGAGAGGATAGGAGGGATGGGGAAGGGAAGGGAAGGGAAGGGAAGGGAAGGGAAGGGAAGGGAAGGGAAGGGAAGGGAAGGGAAGGGAAGGGAAGGGAAGGGAAGGGAAGGGAAGGGAAGGGAAGGGAAGGGAAGGGAAGGGAAGGGAAGGGAAGGGAAGGGAAGGGAAGGGAAGGGAAGGGAAGGGAAGGGAAGGGAAGGGAAGGGAAGGGAAGGGAAGGGAAGGGAGAGGAAAGAGGAAAGAGGAAAGAGGAAAGAGGAAAGAGGAAAGAGAAGGGAGAGGAAAGAGGGAAGGGAAGGCAAGGCAAGGCAAATTTCTGCTTTCAAAAACTGCTCTCCATTAGTTACCTTTTCTACAAAGAGGATAAAGTTCTGGGTGAATGACACTGTAACCAATTCTGAATATCAGCTATAGAGAGCTGTAAACTTAGACAAAAATATTTTAAAATATGCTTTTACTTTTACAAGTAATTGTGGACACCTGTTCATTTAAATTCCAGAGTGCAGAGAGTATTGCAGAAAGAAAAAAAAGTGGCATATATAGGCTGTAATTATAATTTATACATAGATATTCATACAAACACCTATTTGCCTATGAATATTTGAACTTGTAGTGTTTATCCATTTCTGGGAGTCACTCAGCTAGAAGATGGTTAAAATCACAGTGTTGTACAGATGACCCTGTGTGGATTCTGCAATAATTCATGCAAACCAATACTGCATGCATCAGTAGAATAACAAAGTCACTGGTTTGCACATTGCCATAAAACTGAAGAAGGGGTTCAATATGCAGATTTTAAAGAAAAAAATAATGTTACCTTGCTTCAAAGTGTACATTCTTTAGGTCATTTCACAGATTGTAGGAAAAACCTCTAAAACTACATCTGCTAATTTGGAATTTCCATATCTGTGATCTCTATTTGGAGAAGGCTATTACTAACTTTTAATAGAAATTTAATAGCAATAGAAACAGTAAAGTTTATCCTCATCTGTAGTGTATATATATTTTTTTTTGCCCCAAATAATTTGAATATGCAAGTGGCTAAGCCAAAATTAGAGGCAAAATTTTTTCTTCCTCTCTTTTCTCCTATTGTCAGAATAATTTGAGGGCTGTCTTGCAATGAAGGTTCACCTTTAACTATCTAGAATCATAAAAGTATAGAATTGTTTGTGTTGGAAGGGGTGTATAAATCAATAATCTATCCAACCACACTGTCATGGACAGGGACATCTACGACTGGCTTTCGGGGCTGTGAGTACACACTGCTGCCTCATACCCATTTTTTTGTCTGCCAGTATCCACAAACCCTTCTGCTTGCAATTCTTTTCCCCAGTCTCCACTGATACTGGTGATTGCCCCATCCTGGGTGCAAGACCTTGCACTCGGCCTTGTGGAATGCCATGAGGTTGATGTGGAACCCCTTCTCCAAGGTCTCTTGGAGGCATCCCGTCCCTGAAGCATATCAGCTGCACCACTCAGCTTGGTGTCATCTGTAAACTTGCTGAGAGCACACAGGGTCACACTTCCTATGTCGTTAATCAAGATATTGGAACAGTACTGGCCCCACTATAGGCCCCTTAAGGACACCATTTGTCACAGGTCTGCATTTGGATGTTGAGCCATGGACTGTAATTCTTTGTGGCCATCCAAACAATCCGTAATCCTTCAAATAATCCATCCATCAAGCCCATATCTCTCCAATTTGGAGACAAGGATGTTACATGGGACCATGTCAAAGGCCTGGTAGGAGTCAAGGTAACTGACATCATTCTTCTTATCTGGCTGACCAGTGCAGTCACTCCATCACAGAGGTTCACCAGATTAGTCTTAGAATCTTAGAACAGATTGTGTCTGCTGTAGTAAAACCTCTCCCAGAACTTCACTAGCAGTACTGAGTTTACTGTTTTGTCCTGTCTGTAAGAGCAGACAGTTGGCTGTTACCCATACGAAAGGGCACTCCCAGGTATTCTTGTTACTAAGAACAGGGTAACAAAGATGAGTTTGGCCTTACATATTGAAGAGAAAATTTTGACCATAGTAACTGCAAAGAGGATCTGTTTCTACTTGATTAAATAATTTCTTGGAAAACTATAGGATATAATCGGGGGGGGGGGGGGGGGGGGGGCTGTTGCATATATTTATACACAGATAGTAATTTATTAACTGTACCTCCTTTTCTGTCATGCATATATTCTAGACCTCTAATTATATGGTGGGTACTCTTAAGTAGAGTCACATCTCTCATGCCCTATTCTGGTAGTTTCTAGGCTTTCAAGAAAATACAATGGCCTGAGGACAAGTAGTCCACCAAAAGTCTCCTTTTACTAATTGTTGTCAGTTCCTTTGGCAGTGGTCTGTGAACTTCCCAGAGAGCTGATCATATTCTTTCCTTATGCCTGGAATATTGCTGTGAAAGCTTGTGATTAAAACAAAGTTGTAATGGAGAACAAGCTCAAATAAATAGAATTTGCCAGCTCTTAAATTGAGCAATACACACACTTCCCATTGCCCCGTCTGGAACACCAAACACATGAGGTTGCCCTCTTGCAGTCTTTTTTTTACTGCTCTAGGATTGTTCTGTTGCTAGTTGTGTGGGTTTGCACAGAGGTGGAATTTTCCCCAGCAGTAGAAGTCTAGAAGAAAGAGCACTGAGAGGGTCAAGAATTCATTACCTCTTTGAGCAGGCAGCTCTTCTCAAAAAGCAAGTGTTGGGGAACTAGTGTGGAAGCTGATTTACAAAGCACTCTACCTGCAGTGGACTCTCTGAGAGACACATGTTGAATTTGCTAGGAAAGAGGTTTCAGTTCGAACCGATTCAGCTTGCCAGCATTTCACCAAACACCTTCTGTTGACCGGTTATCCTGCTAAATATAGAAACCAGCTTCTCAAAACTCAGCCTCGACAGGAGCCAAGTCAGAAGCATGCACTGGATAAACAGCCTCTGCATGAACTAATATTTAAGCTTGCAATAACAAAGACTGCTTTTGAAGGAAATCAGGTGGTTGGAGAGCAGGGTGGTTCTATCTGGCTGAAATAACAGGAGGTTGAAATAGGTGTACATGAGAGGAGATTGTTTTTTTTCCTGACAGTCCTAATATGCAAATACAGAAATTGGAGATGAACAAGACAGCGATCCAGTATACGTCATTTTATTTCCCAACTGGTTCCTAACCTCTCCTAATTAAAAAAAAAAAAAAAAAAGAAAGAGAGAGAGTAAAAATTGACTTGGAAAATCACTTGAATATTCTTTTTTCTGATAGTATCTTTGTGAATAGGTGACCTCCATTTATCAAACAACGTGTAGTGGCGTAGTTTTTGTACCCTACACATAAATGCGCAGTCGAACCTCACCTGATTCAGATATCATCGCTGTAGATGTGCCAGAATTAAAGATTCTGGCACATCTACAGTGATTCACGTTGCCAAAATAGACCTTCATGAAGAATGCCTTAGATATTTAGCTGCAAAATTTTAACTGCCTTCTTGCATGTTCCTTCATATAAATTTCTTTAATATACTTGTTGCCTTAGCAGGATGCAATGCCTGGTCATGACAGAACATGTTGTATCGACCGCCTGTATCTGCTACCATCTGATCTCCTCACGAAACAAATACACCATACAAAATGCATGTGTAGGACATTCCAACCGTGCTTCTGTGCTCGGGAAATGATGCTGAGGACAGGGCTTTTGATTCTAAGTGAGAATATGTATCTAAACCTGTAGGTACATGTCCTCCTGTGAGCTATATGCTAAAATCTTTATCTCTGATTTTCAGATGCATATTACATCCCTAAGGGAATCAAAGGGAGGGTGAACTGCAGGAGTGCTTTCATCCTGAGATGACAATACGCTTCTAGAAATCAAGAACCAGGCAGGCTGAATGATAGTTATGTGCTGAATGAAAAGTTATGTACAGCATCCACAGTATGCATCAAAGCCACACACTGGAGATAATATTTCAGTCTTCATAGTTCTCCAGGGGCTTTGCTTTTTTTTTTTTTTTTTTTTTTGTAATTAGGAGAAAAACCCAAATCTTTGCCTCTGAGATTTTTACAAATGCAGTTAAGACAAAACGCACAAGCATAATTACAAGATGAAATAAAGAACAAAGATCTGAATAAGATAATAACTTAAATGCCTCATCTGCGCTCATGCAATTTAGATTGTTTGCACTGTGCTTCACATGCCCAAATTAGCCTTCCTCCTTTAAAGAAATCTGCAGAAGCAAGTTAATTTGCATGAGTTATGCCTGTACACTTGTGAATTTAGCACTCATTGAATATTCTGCATAAAGCTTCTAAATAATTTTATTAAACAGAGATGAGTAGGTTCCAATTTTTCTTTCTTTTTTTTTTTTGATTTGCTGTTGTTTTGGGATTTGCCATGTTCCCTTCATGACAGTAATAGCATAAATTATAATGAAATGCCTGGTCTCGTATTTGATTATGCCATAAAGTATCTTAAAGATCTATGAGAAACTCTGCTGAAAAACTGAGATGTAGCAGGAAGGCTGAAGAAGCAAATCTTGTATGGTTTTATAGTAGTGATGTAGTTGTATGTGTAATGGGAGGTGAGCTGCTCTCTTAGGAGGTGTTCTTTTGTTTCAAACTCTTCCTTGCCACAAGGAGCAGCAGATCAAAAAAAAACCAAAACCCAAAACCCAAAACCCCAAAAACCAGCATTTTAAAAGGTTTTCTGCTTCCCATTATTACAAATCAGCAATGAGCAATTTTGTCCCATTGGATTTCATGGGCCTTTTCCTGCCAGCGTTCTGGTCTGTATTGCAGCTACCGTTAAATTCCGCTCGTCTTTAACTGCCCGAATCTGGAATGTTTGACATGAGTCACTGATTGCATGTTGTCGTTGGTGGTGTGTTCTCCTTTGAACTCTATGAGGAAATCTGTTAGTTTCTTTATTTTGGCCAGAAAATCCTGTTGCCAAACTCTTCTTCTACAGTAGTTGTCAAAAGAAATAGCAAACGGAGCCAGCAGGGTTTGGAACACTGTTGTTCAAGCTGCTTCTTTCTTTCTTTTTATTTCTTTTTTTTTTTTTTTTTTTGGGTTTGTGGCATTTTTTGTAGTTCTGTTGTTGCTAAGTTTAACCCATGTCTTCTTAAGCAATAGTCTGTAAATGTTTTACTAATTTAGGTCTCCCACAAATTGGTGAAATTCTGTGAAGCAATAGGTTATCCCCAATCATCTAGGAAAAATATTTATAAAGATCTTTCAGATTTTGCAGTAGGTCTTCGTGTCTAGCCAAGAACAATTAAAAGCAATTAAAGCTGCATTATCAGTCTAACAACCTAAGGGGAAGACACCTAGTAAATATTTATAGGTAAACTCAGAAGATCATTAAAGCTATATTATTTAATTGCTTCTTTTATTGACTTTATTTTTAGAAAAGAATTAAACACTTCAGGCAATAGGAAAAGACATGGTATGGGCCAACACAGTGGTGAGAATACAAACATTTGGACATGTTATGAAAGCGTAGTGCATTCTTTATTTTCCCTGGTTAAATCATCTAGATGTTTGCTGCAAAGATGTACTCAACATTACACTTCAGAGTGTTAATATTACTTAACAGTTTTCAGGGTTATTTTATTTTATTTTATTTTATTTTATTTTATTTTATTTTATTTTATAATTTTATTTAATAGTTTCCACTGCTCAGTCTTAGTGTCCCGGATAATTTTATCTATAGTTTCAGGAATAGAAGGAAGAAAAGCTTCAGGTAGTCTAACTTACAGTTTTGTAATGAAACAGACAATATATGAAGTTAAAGAGTAGTTCTGACTCTAGAGGCAGAAGAAACAGAACATTGACAATTGCAGAATATGTATTTTCTTTTTAATTACATGTCTGTTCTAGAAAGAAGATAATGAATTGTCTTCTGAAATACATAATCTAATTCAAACTGAAAAGTTACGCTTTTTTCTGGGTATCAGTCGCAAAAATGTCATCAAAACCTACCTGCTTGACTGAACATGGTATTCTCAAGGGACTAATCCTGGTATGCATTCCAGTGCTGGTGACCCATAAAAGCAGTGCGTTGTTTTTCTAGCTACTTCAGTTACTTTTCCCAGTGATGCCACAGATTTTCTCCATGGCAACGAGCTGAACTTCGTTTCATAGGGCCTATCACTTATTTCTGTTTTGATACTTTTGTTCAAGCAAGTTGTTAGTGATGTATAAGATCTATAGCAAGGTATGTTTCAATAACCTTTTGCTATGCACTGTGGGCTGGTGTTGACTGAAATTTTGAAGGAGGATTTCCACTGCTGCTTCCCTCCCTGGAAAAACAGGTTGTGGCAGGCACCCTTAAATTATTCTTTCATAATCAATGCACACTACATATGGATGAGAGAGGTTAGTCTCTCTGTCCCATCATCAGGTGAAATTACAATGACTTAGAATTATAGCATCCCAGAATCTCAGACTGGTTTGGCTTGGAAGGGACCTCAAAGCCCATCTAGTTCCAACCCCCTGCCATGGGCAGGGACACCCTCACTAGACCAATCTGCCCAAAGCCCCATCCAATCTGGCCTTGAACACCTCCAGGGATGGGGCTTCCACAGCCTCTCTGGGCACCCTGTGCCAAGGCCTCACCATCCTCAGAGTGAAGAATTTCTTCCTAATGACTGACCTAACCCTGCCCTCTGTCAGCTTGAAGCCATTGCCCTGTGTCCTGTCCCTGCACTCCCTGGTGACCAGTCCCTCTCCCATTTTTCCTGTAGGACACCTTTAAGTATTGGTAGGCCGCAATTAGGTCTCCCCACGGCCTTGTCTTCTCCAGGCTGAACAATCCCAACTCTCAGCCTGCCTTTGTAGGAGAGGTGCTTCATCCCTCTGATCATCTCCCTGGCCTCCCCTGGACTCGCTCCAACAGCTCCATCTCTTTCCTGTACTGGGGGGTCCCAGAGCTGGACGCAGCACTCCAGTATTTAGGAGCCATCTCAATCTTCAGCTTGTCGTTAGTTGAGCCATCAAAGACATGACAGTGAATGGAGATGGGAAACACTTTAATCACCCTCCTCATCTTCTTGTTCCTCTTTCCACCTGCGTACTCTTTTTTCATATTCATTCCCCCTTGTCCTTGGATTACCAAGAGGCTGCATGGCTCTTCCTGCTGGCAGGCACGAGGGTAGAGTTTGGCGGGACTCTCCTTCACATGCTTTCCATGATGAGGGTACCCTCTGTTTAAAAGGAGTTAGTCTACAGGATGCATTTTTCACTGGAAAATTATTTCTCCTTTAATCTTTTTTTCCCCCCTTTTGCAGTGTCTGAACCAGCACTACTCTCCTGGCCCCTGCTATGAATACATTTTAGGCAGTCTTACCTTATATTCTAAAATTGGGTATTTCTCAGTATTTTTCCAGTGCTCTGGAGCATGTAGATGTGACAACTGTAGCAATTCTCGTTTCTGAAGAAGTCATGCAGAGGCTGATAGGGCCATGGTCCTGTGAGGGTAAATTTTGTTGTGGACCTCAGTCAGTTGCTGCAACCTGCTTAGATTGCAGTAGGTGTGGGCGCATGAGATTCATCATCAGATTATGCTCTGTGCAGTTGGCTGATGGGTCAGGTCCAGAGAGTGATAGTGAATGGGGTTACATCAGACTGGTGGCCAGTCAGTAGTGGGGTTCCCAGGGCTCCATTTCAGGTCCCATTCTATTTAATGCTTTCATAAATGACCCAAGCATAGGACTAGAAGGTGCCTTAAGTAAGTTTGCAGATGACACCAAACTGGGAGGAGCTGTTGATTCTGTTGAGGGTGGAGAAGCTTTACAGAGAGATTAGAGAGATTAAAGAGCTGGATGAGGTTGGATGAGGTTGGATGAGGTACTTAGGGACATGGTTTAGTGAGTGATAGAGGTGGTAGGGGGACGGTTGGACTAGGTGATCTTGGAGGTCCTCCCAACCTTAATGATTCTGTGATTCTGTGATCTTCAGGCGACTTCTCTTTCACAAATTCATCTTGAATTAACTGCAGTGAACTTTGATAATTCAGAATGTCCAATGACAAGGAACTCCACGGAGTAGCATAAGATTCAGGTATCAAACACCAGATTGCTGGGCTGAAACAGCCATCAGCCTTGCATTTCTTGTTTGGGTCCCTTACAGCAGAAGCAAAGACAAGAAATAAAAGGAAATAAAAACCCCAGAGCATTTCCAAACTGCTTTCACCTACAGCAGTTTTAAATCTGTAACAAAACAAACCCACAAAATTTTATATTCCTGAAATAAACCTCACACACACTATGGTGACAGTTTTAAGTTTACCTTCTGCTGTGCTAAAAGACATCTCTACTGGCCTACACAGATAAATAATCATAGAATCCTAGAACCTCCTGAGTTGGAAGGGGCCCTTAAGGACCTCAATGTCCTTATGGTGAGGAGCCCAGAACTGGACACAGCACTCAAGGTGCAGCCTCACCAGTGCCCAGTACAGGGGCAACAATACATATATATACGTGTATATACTTTCAAGGAGTGGGTGGACTGACTGCTGCTTAAATAATCCCCTTCATCAATCCTAGCAGTAAAAGAAGGTGTGATAATGGTGTAAAATAATCTGGACCAGCACAGTTTGAGTATATAAATGCCCTCCAGAGCTGCTTGACAGTGTCTCTCCTACATCACACTGATGGTGAGCTAACTGCTTCAGCTAATAAAGAGTAGCCAAGTTGTCTAAAGCCAGCTTCTTGCACTTGGATTTGGAGTAAAATTCCTTTTGGTGAAGGTTCATCTGCCCAGAAATACTCCTTGGGTTTCTTTGAGAGGAGGGTGTTGGTTTTCTTTCTGTATGAAGGGAACTGGAATGTCTGCTCTGGTTCATTTCAAGCCTATTTGATGGCATCCTTTTTCCTTTATACAGGGCTGTTTTTACAATCTCAGACAACATTGTTGCTGATTTTCTGATATGCTTGTTCTAGTAATTGAGCTTTTGTTTGGTTAAATACAACAAATTTTCTGATCAAAATGGGTGAATAGAATTTAAACAGCTGACACTAGATGCTGCCAAAGTTTCAACACTGTATTAACCCGTTGCAATCCTAATAACAAAGCAATTGTTACTGACAAAGATAAAAGCAGAACAGTAAACTGCACAATCATTCAGCATTTGGCTAAAAGCAGGTCTTTTTATTGTGATGATACATATATAAATTGACGTATTTGTATCATTCATTACATAAACTTTCAGCAGAATTACTCCAGGTAGACTCCCTAGAGATCATCTTCTCTTCAGTGACCTTGATTTTGATTTTAGCTGCAGTAATTTTGCTCTGGTGAGATGGCACTGAATTTATATCATTTCCCCCATGCACACTTGAAGACAATACACAAAAATCATCGTACATCAACAGCATAACATCTAGATATCATACTGCTCTTCATTGTTTGCTTTGGTCTGTGTATAGCGTTTTGAATTGTATGTGTTAGTGGTCATTAGTTGCCAGACCATTCTTTCAGCTGAATTTCATAAGCATCTAGAGTTTAGTGAATTATTTTGAGATTTAAATAAAATATTACATTGTTCCTTTAATATCTCTGCACAAATGACTTCTAGAGATACCAAATTTACCTTTACAATTCCCTCAGAATCACAGAATGGTTTCAGTTGGAAAAGACCTTCAAGATCATCGAGTCCAACCATCCATCCATCCCTACTAGGTCCAACACTAGACCACGTCACCAAGCAACAGTTACAAAAAGCAATATTTTTTAATGCAATTTTAAAAATTATTTTTAATTTTGGGACACCCTCAAAAACTTTGAGGCTGCCAGTGCTTTGCTGATTTGGTTTTTGTTTTGTGAACATTGTGACTTACACATCTAATAAGTATTTGGATTCATTAGTGTCTGCAATGTTGGATAGAGAGAAATACTCTATTTCTCACTGTACTGCCTGGCACTTTAGAGGGTTTTCTATTTTTAATTACTGTTTGTACAGCCTACATGTAATGTTTGCCATATATATTAGTAGCTGTTGTAGAGGAGTTTGTGTCAACATCTGTCAAGGCCACAGGGAATTTTTCCACTTTGCCCAAGGGATTTTGAGACAGGTGCTTTGTGTACAAGGGATACTAGTGCCTGTAGAGTGTGGCAGGATAAAGACTTTGCATTTCCATTCCATTCACCTAACAAAATCAAGTTCCTCACAGAAGAATAAAGGAAGTACATGGCCTTAATTGTCTTCCCATGATGCTGCTCTGAAAAATACACGTGTTACTATTATTGTGTTATGGATTTGGGCTCCTTGGGAAGCCTCAGACCTCTCATAAATTGTGGCCAAACCTCACTGTGTAATGGATGAGGTCATTTGAGAGACCCGAGGTTACCCAGTCTGCTCTCTAGCTTTCTCTCCATGAGTCTTCCACAGGTCCTGTGCAGTGTATAGTGATATGTACAGATCCTTTGCATCTCCTGTGACATGAAATATGCAAATCTTATGGCATTACATGGAACCAGCACCCACCCACGATGTCTCCTCAGGTCCTGCTGGAGATCTCTAGCTGCCTGGGGCTCACAGCACAGCATCCCTCCATCCTCTGAGACCAAACCTGCACACACAAGAATAGCACTATTGACAAGTGGCCAAACTGGAGAGGATTTGTATTAGACAAACTTAAGAAGGATTAGAGCTGAGCTGTTGAAAACACCTTTGTTTACAGAATCTGTCTTTCTTAATGCTGCAATGACCTTTGTTATTTTTCTGCTAAAATTGATGAGGGATTTTTTTTTTTGTCCTCACAATAAAAAAACAAGACCCTGTTAATTGCTCTTAAGAACTAAGTTTATTGTAATACTCCAGTTTTATCGCCTCTAGTCCTAGGTTACCACTGCCCAAGCATAATGTTAATTTTCATGTAGTAACTCCTTCTAATGCACTATGGAAATACACATTTTGTTAAATGTCCTGTCACACTATCAGTGGCTGCTGGACAGGCCAGGCTGAGGTTTGCACCCCGTGTTCTCCTGGCAGGTATTAAGCTTTAAAATGGGGAACCTGTTGGAACACTGTTCCTTCCTTCACTTCAAACCATCCCCTTGTTCGTGAAATTACACACGTGTGTTTCTGCCAAGGCAATAGTTACAACAACAGGTACTGCTGGGAGGTTGTTGACTTTGGTTTGGTCTTGACTTGGGCTGCTGCATAGGTTCAGAAGGCGTTTGCTGTTAGCATGGTATTAAACAAAGTGCCCGAAGTGCTCCCAAACTGCCCTTTCTAGAACCATACCTGTCAAAAAAACCCGTCCCCACTCTTTGCTGATGCAGGGTGACCTATGGAGAGGGGCAATGCCTGGCTGAGCACCTCTGCCCCCGAGGGGTGCAGACCTGGGCAAACATGGACTTTGAAGTTCCACACGGATACGGTCAACATGGGGGTGGGGAGGGTCAGCAGGGTGTACTGGGCTGTCAGCAGCAGGAGCGGGTAGGGCAAGGGCTAATTTCTGCTTTCCTTTCCTCCAAGCCTTGTCCATGTCTTCCTGCCAGTGTTAAATCTTTAATGCTGTAAACACAGTCGGGATTCTAAAACGCAGCTGCACATGTGTGTGCTCAGGGATGGATTCTGCGCATGTTTTTGTGGGTGAATGAAGCTAACTGCTGCAAAGTCAGTCTATGGGGGGGTCCTTGACTCACTGCAGGCTGTCACTTAAGGTTTTATAGGGTCAGATGCCTTCTCACGTTCAGATTGCAGTATAACTAAACAAATCAGAGAATAAGCTGTTCTCTATATTTCTATAAATTGCCAGAGCTGTGGCGGTTTTTATATTGACAGTGCTTTTTAACTTTTCCCTTTCCTCTCTAATTATTGGAAATCCACTTCATCCATCCCAATCCATTCAATCCATCCCAAAATTTCCAGAGGTTGCTAAGAGCTCTGCCATGCTTCCCCCAAGGTCAGCAATTTTTCTGACTCTGCCTGTGCTCTTCCCACCTGCAGAGCATCCGTGCCTGGTTTCCTGAGCTGGGCTGTGCCCCCTTGGCCCTTCCATTCCACAGCCCCCCTCCTTCCCTTATGCTGATCTTCTGGCCCCCAGGGGGTGGGTCCCAAAAACCCTGGGACCCCCCACCCATCTGGGGCAGGGGAAGGTCTGCCCATCGCTGGAGAAGAAACTCCAAGGTTGGCCAAAGACAGTGGACCCGTGTCCTGCGTCGTTAATGCTTTATAAAGTGTATTTTCCCAGGGAGCACCGGCTGAAATTGCTGTGTTTGTGGTTTTTCAGAGATCCCCTTGGTCTTGTACCTCTTCGCCCTGATATCTGTCACCTGGATGTGGGGAGGACTGCACATGGCTTACCGTCACCTCTGGATGTTGGTCTTCTTCATCATCTTCAACAGCCTCCAGGTAAGAGCTGACTCCTTTTCCTTCAGTCCCCTGGCAGAGCTGGGGGGAAGGAGGGGGGGGTTGTCGCTCACAACGTGATGGGCATTTCACCTCCACCGGCTCAACAACACCCAGAAACACCTTGTGGCACAGGGGGAAGTGTTAATCATGTATTCTGCTTATTTCTGAAACGAGCGTGCAGGCTGCACATTTAAGCCAAGGATGCGTTGCTTTGAAAGAGAAGTGGTGTAATCGTGTAGTTTCGATTTCATAGCTAATACACCAGCAGAGAAAATCACTTGCTTCTGAAATAATTATAGCAGGAAGGCAGAAATATCTGCAGCCTCTGTGAAAACACGGAGTACTTACATTTTCTGTGTCTGTTAACTAATTAAAAAAAACCCAAAAACCCACAATTTTTTTAAAACTTGTATTCAAAATTTAAAATTTAAATATAAAATAGCCTTTTTTTATTATTTTTCATTGTTAAAGTTGAGCCTTGAGGCTTAGCTTTTCTCATGCATACATGTTGTAAAAGCAATATACATGTAAAAGCAGTATACATGTTGGTAAAGCAATCATCTTCTCACTGAAAAAAAACAATTAAATACAGACTGGATGTTGATTATTAGTGACAGAGTTTTAGTTGCAGAATTTTACAGGTGCAGGTGCTGCCACTGGATGCAGGACGGCATTACGCTGAATTCAGTGCTGTGCTGCACGTCGTGGAGTTGTTTACAGAATAGATGGTAGTATATCACTGATGGGACAATGTCTCTGATGTCTGGATAAAGTTAAATTATGAGAAATTTATATATATATATAAAATTTCTATATATTTTATATATTTTTATTTTTAGATATTTTATATATTTTTATTTTATTTTTATTAATATATAATATTATATGTATAAAACAATAGTGTGCAAGTTCCTCTGCCACTTTTTTTAAAATAAATATCTGTGTTAACATCTGTTTGACCGATCTTAAAAATGTTTGTACTTCATCAAAGAACAATTAATTAAGAAGGTATGTTTTCTCAAAGCAGATTAATTTGAGATCTGAATTCAGAGTATCATAGAATCATAGACGGGAGTTTCCTAAAGCAGAAACCTAAAAAATTTTGAAATATACATCTCACATATTTTTTGGTTTTGGGTTTTTTTTTTAATTGAGGAAAAAAAAAAGTCTCTTATTCTCCTTGCAATATGGTTACTAATTCAATATATATCACTTGCATTTAACTATTCTGTTTATGTTGGCTTATATTGGCATACATTAGTTACTCTGGTTTTCCCTGTGAAGTTATATTTGCTGTAGTAGTTGTGCACGAGCAGGTAGAGTTAGTCTTTAGGAAGACAGCTCAGCTTTTCCTGTCACAGCTCTGCGGGGACTGGCGGTGCCAGGGCACATTCCCTCCCTTTCCTCTCCCCCTACAAAATCCCAGACGACAGGGAAACCCCCCTGCGGGAGTTTCAGTGCTACAGCTGTGATTACTGCAGCTTTATAGTGAAACTGAATGCACGGATGTAAAGCATGAAAGGGTGGTGATGTGTGTCCATGTACGTGTGGATATTACTTATATATCCCCTTCCTTATTGACTCTCTATTGCCAGAGTCCGACCTGGGTTTGCGTTGCGTAGATCTGTGTTGGACACAAGTTTCTGCAGCGGGTAATTCATTATAATTGAGATTTTTATGGCAGAGGCAAAGCAGTGCCAGAGCACTGTAGTAATATGCATGGGTATTTGCTTTAAAATAAAATTGCTTTCTTGCCAGTGCACATTTGGAGAAGAGGGATATGAGTTATGTGCGGAAATTACCGTCCTGGGCCAGAGCCTTGACCCTTCTGTATAACTGCCAGAAGAGACTTTATATTAGTGTGCTTCATGTAACTTGAAATTTTGTTTTATCCAGGTAAAGTTCAAGGCCACAGAATTGTTTTTATTTTAATTAAAGTTGCCAGTTTCGAGACACGGGCTCATGCAGTAGGATCAAGAAGGGAGACAGGATGAGACCCGCAACGTCTGCGGGGGCTTTATCAGGGGTTGGACCCAATGATCTTTTGAGGTCCCTTCCAACCCCCAGGGTTCTGTGATTGCAGCCCAGTATGCAATTTGTTGGCCCAGTATGACAGTAGGTGACATGGAAAACACAGACATAAAGGCGTGCCTAGAGTAAGAGTCATGACTGACTCCAAATTTAGGATTTTGTTTATCTAGAAGTGAGATGACACCAGAAATACTTGCTTTTCTCAGTCTTTGAGAAGTTTTTCAGTTGGTTGAATTTAATACTTTTTACTTAGTTTTGGGGTTTCTTTTCATTCACGCACTCTAAAATCTTTGAACTTTAATAAGCTTTTTTTTTTTTCTTCTTTTATTGGCTGTTCTTCACTTGCTGACTGGTCTCTTATCAGCACTGCTTGTCCATAAAAAAATTTAAATGCCTGTAAGTCCTGTATGGTTAGTATGTTACTCCTGCGTGCTTCTGCTGGAATGTTTTCTAGGGTGATATAATGTCAGGAATGTTTCTGAGAGAGTACAGATTTGTGTTGTGGTACTCAAGGACCTGACATGAGTAACTTTCACTTTCAAGAGCTGTCCTTATCTTGCTGGCTGCATCCTGCAGCTCCGTGGGCACATGCAGAAAGATGAAATAAACCCCACTGGCAGGTACATTTCTCCTCTTTCTCATGTCCCCAGTTGCATCTCCACCCTCAATTTGACACCTGGGAGGTAGATACTCAGAAACACCTTTTGAAATCCTTCAGAGGAGGTAGGGAGTGAAGAGTTAAGAAAGCAAATACTTCACCCTTGGCTGGCTGGCTTGCCTTCTGTCATTATCACTACTGCTCAACACCACGTGTGTTTCAAACCCACGGTGATGCCAGAGTGCCCAACTTGCCCTTCTGCCCATACTTCTTCCTTTAACCCTCTAACAACAGGAGAGACTGCTTCACCAGTAGGTACTGTCTCTGGTGTGCTGGGATTAATTCATTTGGCTTCTTGCCCCGCTGACAGACTGGGATATCTGGAGATAACTGTAGATGTCAACTGGCCTGTGGGAGATACTGCAGCACCTCTGTTCAAACTGCATCAATGTTGATCTTCCACATCAAAAGCAGA
This sequence comes from Gallinula chloropus, assembly GCF_964237585.1. Classification (NCBI taxonomy): domain Eukaryota; kingdom Metazoa; phylum Chordata; class Aves; order Gruiformes; family Rallidae; genus Gallinula; species Gallinula chloropus. Next base: position 3,612,652 of record NC_140089.1, on the reverse strand, counting down.
AATCTGTTATTGTTGTTATTCCTAGCCTTAGAGAATCTGCAAACCCTCAAAGGTAAAATAAACACTCCTTCCGTGAAGGGAGAGGCAACAATTTCAAATGCATAATCTCTTGCTTGTTAATATTTTAAATTAAAATATGCAGGTCTGGAGCTCCAGCTCAAACTGTAGTAAATAAATTATTTTCCTTCCAGCCATGAGGAGCCCAAGAACTTCACACTTCATGTTTTAAACCACATTTTTTTATCCTTTGGTGGAGTTTTCAGACATAAAATGTAATATAGCTACTAGCTTTTATTATTAGATGCTGAAACTTAGTTTTTAAAGTATAAAGTTGCCAAATGTTTAAAAGGAAAAGATAGCTTTTTAGTGTCAGGGACCTGGAGAACAGTTAAAAAAAACCCAGTGTAGCTCTTTCACAGCACTACAGTTTTTGTATTTCTTTGGTTTAAAAGCTGATTGTCTTCAGTCCTTTGTAAATCTCTGCAATAAAACAAGTTTACAAAACATTTCCTGGAACACCCCCACATTTTAAATAACTGCTCCACATATATTGTTCTCCCGTTTTAAAGTTACTATTTATCTAATCAGGAAACAGAAAAAAAGGGATTCAGGTGACCAGAAGTGCAGCATGAAATGAAAAACAGGGGGAAGAGCCTGTGAATTTTCTTAACCTACGTTTTTTGCCAAATACACCAAATTCTCTAAGAGAAAATGTCATTATGCAGACTGTTTGTGTAGAAGAAAATGGTGTGTTGTAAGTACTGAATGCTGAGCAAATGAAGGACTTGCTGTAAGGAGGAAAAGCTTTATAAAGCTTTTCTCAGACCACAGTCCCACCAGGGAGGGGGTGACCTTGGGAGCATGCTTGAGAGGTCCTTCTGCCCCACAGGCTCTGCAAAGTGGGACTTCACAGTGGGTAACAGGTTTTAACTGTGATTCTGAGAGGAACTAGCTGTCTTTTAGTGCATGCTGTTTCCATCTCATTCCTATGCATTATGTCTTTATCAGCTGTGAGAGCTGATAACAAGGCAATAGAAGGTTAGTTTACCTTTTATTAACATGCATTTCTGTTACACAAGGTGCCCTGTTTCAGTTGGAAGGCAACTCAGTGTTCATTAAGAGCTTTTCCCCAAGAGGAATGAAAACATGCAGTACTTCATGAGAAACCAAGAGCTGCTTCCCTGCTACTCAGGACTGTAATGAAGGAGAACCATGGGCTTTTAAAATACTTTGGGTATCCAAATGGATTCACCTCTGGAGACTGGAAGGACACTGCATGTTAACCAGCTTAGTTGCTTAACCTCACGATGATGGGAAAAATCATTTAGGAAAGGACAAAGTCTTTCTGAACACTTCCTGCAGAAAATAGTTCCTGTCACAGGCGAGTTTATAGTAAGAGGAGTTTATAATAAGAGTTTATAGTAAGAGGGATTGTAGCCTATGGAGGGGAAAGCTTGTCATTTCCATGTAACCTCACGAATAAACACTCAGCGTGCTGTGCAGGGGTACAAAAGCTGATCTTCAAAACAGAACAAAAACAAATTTAGGAAAGGACGTCAGGAAAAGGATAAGAAGATGTTTTGTGTTCTGCAGCAGAGTGGCCCCGATTTCCCTCCCCAGGTAGCATCTGTGTTGCAGAAACCTCCTCCACGCTCTGGTGTGACACACCTCGGCTCCGCGTGTTTTCACTTGCAAAACCAACAGGACCGTTCACCTCTTCCCTTTAGGTACGGTTGCACTCACGGGTTTGTTCACAAGAGGGGAGGAATAAGCTGCTGTCTTACATGCCTCTCTCCTCAGGTGAGGATTTCACAAGCTGTTTTGCACATACTCTCCTCACATTAAAGACTGCCGTGTTTTCCATGCGACTGGGGGGAGTGTAGCTAACGTCACCAGCGGCGTATTTGCCGTTCAGTGGATCCAAAGGTCAGGGCGGTGGGTGGATCTCTTCCCATTGTTTGCAGAAAGGTTGGGTTGAGGCTCTTCCCCACAGCCAACTTTTTTCAGTATGATCCTTGATTATTCCTTGGCTGTATTTTCAGCAAACTGCGCTGCGCACCCCAGCCCTCTGTCTTACAGTTCAGGGTATTTGCACACTGCCAACTGAAAGGTTTTAGATACCCCATAGCTATGGCTGTGGTTGCTTCCTGTTCCTTGAGCTAAGACACAGGGTGTCCTTGCTGCAGCAATAAATTAATTAACTTTCTATGCAAGTAATTTTAAATGGAAACCTTGCTCTTATGAAACGGTGAAATGTTTCCCATCAGCGGTATAAAAAGAAAAAAAATCTCTATTTTTCAGCAGTCTGAAAGCAGGAGAAAAGTGAATCAAGACGGGGGGCTATCCCACTATGAACCACAGTTTTCAGAACGATCTCATGCGGTTGCTTTGGCTGATGCAGATTAGGATAAAATATCTTTTCCTATTGTGTGATTTAGCACATCAGGATGACTCATGCCCACCACACCATGACCAGCAGTGTTACAATTTGCATCTTTCTAAGAAACACAGCAAAAATCGGTAGGAGTTGACTACTGGATTTCCGAGAAGGGCAAAGTGTCTGACTTCCCTAATGTGAAAATTTGCTAAAGTCATCTTATTTGTAGTGGATTACAGCAACAGAAGATTCTGAAGTGCAGGTACAGCGCTTGAAAACCCCCTCAGTACCTCTAAGAAGAAGTACAGACATACAGAAAACGAGTGAAGAGGTGCATGCCCAAGCCCAGCACTGGCTGGAGTAGACAGGATTCATCAAACACTATTAATTAAAATAGGAGAGGCAAACCAGAGTGGGAGCAAGGACTAGCTCAAGGAGCAAAGGAGAGAAAAGATCGAAGAACAGTAGTAGATATGACAGCAAAAGCAGCCCCAAATGTTATAATGAGGCATACCTTGTTTCTGGAAAAACAGAAAATAAATGTGGCATGAGAAATCAACATGCCTCCCTTCTAGAAACAAAAACAAAGTAAAACTACATTGAGGTAGTGTGGTTTTGACCCTGGCTGGAGGTCAGGTGCCCCCCAAGCTGTTCTATCACTGCCCTCCTCAGCTGGGCAGGGGAGAGAAGAGATAAGGAAAGGCTCCTGGGTCGAAATAAGGAAAGGCTCCTGTGTCAAGATAAGGGCAGAGAGATCTTTCACCTGTTACCATCACAGGAAAAACAGATCCAATTTAAGAAAAATATCCATCTAATTTATTACCAAGTATTACTTAGTAATTACCAAGTAAACCAGAGCAGGATAATGAGAGACAAAACCAAACCTTAAAAGCCCTCTCCCCGCCCCTCCCTTCTTCCAGGGCTCAAATTTATTCCTGGATTCTCTGCTTACTTCCCCAAGCTGCAGGATCATCTTGCAGCTGCCTGGCATTCCCACAGAAGCCACCCTGTAGCCCCCCACCACTACAAAATACGTGCCACGCAGACTCAGTACAGGCAGCAAGAAGCACAGATCTGCAGTTCTATAACTGAGTTGCATTAGCGCAGTACAGACAGCAAACAAAAACACACAGTTTATGAAGGACGTGCCAGAACCAATTGCAGCTGAAAGCTTTTGTTTTTCCCTAAAACATGCTCTTCAACCGTGGGACGCAGTCAGGGGGCACCCAGAAGGCCACCGCTATAAATAGGTTCACTTCCTGTTTCTTACAGCATCTTCCTACGGCGTCTTGCCTTGTCCTGGTGAGTCAGACAGGGACTCGATGCTCCTGTACAGCAGTTCTGATGGTTTTAGCCACACAAAAACCCAAAACCAAGTACTAGACGGACGTGAGATGTGATTGCAAATGGTGGCCTGATGAACACCGCCTGAAGTCTTTTGAGAAAGAATTGGTTCTACGCTGTAGGTCAGCCCAGCAAAAGGCAATGAAGTCATCACAGTGTTGACAGGGTGAGCGCAGAGGCTCAAGGAGAGCAGACAGGCTGGTTAAAGCAGAAACAGTGCAAGCAACACCAGCTTCTGTCAGCTGAGTGTATCAACCAAGCACAATTAAACACAGCTCAAAGAATTGAGCTGGGACAGGCTGCCCAGGGGGGTTGTAGAGTCTCCTTCTCTGGAGCTATTCCAGACCCGTCTGGACACCGACCTGTGTGCCCTGTCCTAGGGACCTGCTTTGGCAAGGGGCGTTGGATTTGATGATCTCTTGAGATCCCTTCCAACCCCTTTGAGTCTGTGATTCTGTAATTTGTGCACTACCCCAGAAGCAAACCAAAATGCACATCCAAAGCAGGCACTGTGGTTTGACATCTCTGCAGTACAGCTGATTCTTTTGCTGTGTCTCAGGGCTTGGATTGTCACCCAGATATGCTATACCTGGAAGGAAAGAGAATAGTATGCTTGGTGCAGTTCACTTGTTTAATAACTGGGCAACAAAGGAGTAGAAAAAGAAGCTGGTTTTGTTAAAGTTAAAAAAAAAAAAAAAACCCTGTGAAATTTTGTTCAGTACAGACAATATTTTTTAAAAAAAAAAGTAAAAAATGTTAATACTAAGCAAATCATAGAATGATAGAATGGTCTGGTTTGGAAGGGACCCCAGGGATCACAGAGTGCGAACCCCCTTGCCACAGGCAGGGTCACCAACCTCCAGGCCTGGATTTACACAAGCTTGCCCAGGGGCCCATCCAAACTGCCCTTGAACACCTCCAGGGATGGAGGTGTAAAGAAAGCTTGTCACTTTTTGAGACTTCACACTCTTTGACATCATTAGCTAAACTTCCTGATCAGACAATATCACTGGTGTGCTTTATACCAGCCATACAAACCTACAAACCTGCCTGAGTGACTTGATTATTCAGTGGAACAAGACAATGTTGTATGCAATGCTGTATCCCTTTCTTTATGTGTATCGTGTCCTTCTTAAAGAAGAATTCTCTGTTCCACCCTAAATGTTCTCTAATACCTGATTAGTGTAATTACCAAACTGTGGTGAAATGTTCCCTTTACCTGTTCAAGCCCTTACATAATAGGCACAAAATCAGTCTATAGCTGAAGACAAAACAAAGAAAGAAAGTGTGCCGTGGCAGGGAAACAAAGTAAGCATTGTTAGGTTGGAACTAAATAGCCCCTCAAAAATATATGGGTGAAACTGATGTCAGAAGAGAGTAGCTTGAGCCCAGAACTGTGTTTGTGATGATGGAGGCATACAGAACAATGCGTAATAGAACTGCAAAAAAGTACAGAGTGAAAGAATGTGCTTTGATTTACTGGATTTTCAACCAATTGTCAATGAAAAATATTTAGAGCATGTTTCAGTCATTTGCCCTCTTAAAATAGAAAAAAAAATCCCATCTTTATAGTGTATTTCTTCAAAAACAAATACAGCCATTAGATAACATTTTAGGCCTTTGAGCATCTGTGAAGCTCCTTCAGCTGTTCATGTAGAATTCAACATTAAAAATGTAATTCAGGAAAAATCTCTACATGCTCTAAAAATTCTTTCAGGAAGAAGATGACAAAGCAGTTGTAACCTTTCCTGTCAGAAGGTGTTGGCAATAGCAAGAATCATGTAGTTCATAAGTAAGGAATACAGCAGCATGTGTTGCTGTAATCAGTGGAAGTATGTCTACTGGAAAGGACTTGGGATCAGGGGTGTTCTCTTCTTCCTCCTCTTGTCAGTAGGAGTTGACTTTTCTTGCTGTGGAGTCACCCACCTTTTCGTTTTACAATCCTGCCAATCTCTGTGTCACCATAAATGGAATATTTTTTTCAATAGCTCAGCTAAAAGAAGTATCTCAGTATAATCATAAATTAGAATCAATCTGTAGTTTGCCTTAAATTCCAGACTTCTAAATTCTGTACTGTTATTTTAAGACCATTAATTAATGGTCATAGAATTCAGAAGTTGGGAGTGCGGCTTCTAAGTCTTGAAAATAATGAGTTTCTTTATAATTGATGAGGTAGTTAACACCTTTTTTTAAATACGCCTCTGGCTTTCACAGGCAAAGCCTGCTGCATGCACTGGAGGGGTTTCAGAAGGAGAGAGGCAGCAAACAGCATGGGACTAACAGACCATGTAGAGAAATCGCATTACCCAGATCCAAAAGTGATGAAAGACCTGGGCATGCAGTGTTGAGAGCTTAGGGTGACTGAGGATAAGTGTGATGGTGAGAAAAAGGATAACTGCTCTCAAATTTTAGGAGGGCAGAGTATAACTTCAGGAAAATGGTGGCTGGTAACAAGTAGGGGATGTGGACCTCCTCTTGGAAACCAGGTGAAGTGCATAACTGGCTGCACCAGGAGGAACTGGCCAATAGATTCCGTTATGCCATCCGGTTTTGGAGTCTCCACGAGGTGTGTGGAGAAGCTGGTGAGGGTCCAAGGCAGGGCTACCAAAGTGGTCACAGGCCTAGAGCATGAGTCCTGGCAAGAGTGGCTGAAGAAGCTAGGTTTGTTTAATCAGGTCTTCTCTTTCCCTCTGCTCTCTTGACAGTGCCAGGTAATGACAACAAAGGCACATGGACACAGAACTGTGGCATGGGATGTTCACAGAATCCCAGAATCATAGGGGTTGGAAGGGACCTCCAGAGATCATTGGGTCCAACCCCCGTGCTAAAGCAGGGTCCCTAGGACAGGGCACACAGGTCGTCATCCAAACAGGTCTGGAATATATCCAGAGAAGGAGACTCCACACTCCCTGGGCAGCCTGTCCCAGGGCTCCCTCACCCTCACCAAGAAGAAGTTCTTCCCCAGATTGGTGCAGAACTCCCTGTGCTCCAACTTGAGCCCATCGCCCCTTGTCCTGTCCGCACAGACACTGAGAAGAGGCTGCCCATGTCCCCCTGTGTCCCACACTTCAGATATTTATAAACACTGATCAGACCCCCTCTCAGTCTTCTTTTCTTCAGGCTGAACAGCCCCAGCTCACTCAGACTTTCCTCGTTTGGGAGATGCTCCAGGCCCCTCATCCCCTTCGTGTCGTTCCGCTGGACTCTCTGCAGGAGCTCCCTGTCTGTTTTATCCCAGGGAGCCCAGCACTGGACACAACACTCCAGGTGGGGCCTGACCAGGGCAGAGCAAAGGGGGAGGATCACATGCTGTGACCTGCTGGCCATGCTCCTTTTGATGCCCCCCAGGATCCCATTGGCCCTCTTGGCCCCAGGGGACACACTGCTGGCTCATGGCCAACCTGTCATCTACCAGGACCCCCAGGTCCTTCTCCACAGAGCTCTTCTCCAACAGGTCATCCCCCAGCCTGGACTGATTGGACATTACAGAAAATAATTCACTAGGTGGAAGTATGGAACTGGAACTGTTATCCAGAGATGTTTGGGATCTCCACTCTTGTAGGGTCTCAAAGTTCAGCTAGAAAAAGCCACACTGGCCTGAAGTGGACTGACTCTCTGAGAGGACTGCATGACCTCCAGAGATGCCATGCAACCAGCTTGCTGTGGTTCTATGACCTGAGGTGTCAGAAGTTCGATTCTCAACTCATTCATTGTGACAGGTTTTGGGAAGGCACCAAATAGTGCAGAACCAGGGAAAAACCACAATAACCTGGAAATTACATGGGCAGGCAAGTTTAGGTAGAATGTTAGCCATCCTTGGGAATGAATGTGGAGGAGTTGATTCCGTTTCTCATGTTTCAGCATTACAGACTGGTCCCTGGGCATACATATTTTCACGCTGAACATCATTAAGTTGAGAAGGCTGAATGTTTCTGTGAAATAAATGCATGTGAAGTTTTAATGGCCTCTAGGAAAAGCGTGATCCCCTTTTCCTCCACCCACACATTTCCTGCACAAGAACCCTCTATATCTTATGAGCCTGATGTCTCACCAGTATGAGAAGGATGTTTTCTTCTTCATAATAAATATGGGGCCTTGTTTGGGGGCCTGGAAAACTGGTGTTTGAAAAAAGTAATAAATCTCTACTTTTATAGACAGTTTCAGTGGCCTCCCAGCATCTGCTGCGGAAAGTAAATGACACTACGGCTTTTTGTAGAATCACAAGGTGTCCCACAGGCAGGGACAGCCCCTACCAGCCCAGGGTGCCCAAAGCCCCATCCAGCCCAGCTTCTCTGGGCACCCTGTGCCAGGGCCTCTCCTCTCCACAAGAATTTCTGCCTCCCAGCCGCTCTCCTGCTGCCCTCCTACAGCTCAAGGCCGTTCCTTTGGGCCTGGGCCTCCTTGCAACATCCCTCTCCAGCTCTCCTGGAACCCCTCAAGGGATGGAAAGGCGCTCAGAGCTCTCCCTAGAAGCAGCCTTCTCTTCTCCATGCTAAACTAGCCCAACTCTCCCAACCTGGCTCCAGAGCAGAGGTTCTCCAGCCCTTGGATGATCTCCATGGCTTCCTCTGGACTCAGCTCAGTGTCCTTCTTGTTCTGGGGACCCCAGAGATGGACATAGTCCAAGTGGGGTATTTTATCTCTCTTAGTTTCATTTTCACTCAACTATTCATCATATTAAATTTCAACAAAAACCATGATAACCTAAGATTTCATTCTGAAATAGTAATGAAACAACAGGAGTTCAGTGAACACTGACTTCATTAACTTTTTTTTGAAGCACTCTATGGAATGTAATGTCCCTCTGTGCTGGTTTGACCCTGGCTGGAGGCCAGACACCCACCAAAGTTTGCCTATCACTCCCCTTTTCAGCTGAACAGGGGAGAAAATATATTTTGAGAATCTTAGAAGTCAAGATAAGGCCGGGGAGAGATCATTCCACAATCAGCATTGTGGGCAAAACACACTCAACATGGGATTATAAAAAACTATCTAACATTTACACTACACCCCTCAAAGTGACATCAAATTCAGATAATGAGAAGTGCAACCAGATCTTAAAGCACCTCCCCCCTCCCCTTCCTTCTTTGTGGACTCAACTTTATCCATGATTTCTCTCCCTTCTACCGCCCAGGTTGGCACAGGGCAAGGGTAGGTAGGGGAATGGGGGTTTTGGTCAGTTCCTCATGAGGTGTTTTCCTTCTTAGTTGAGGGGGAGCATTCCTCACCCCCTTCCCCTGCTGCACCCTGGGGTGCCACCCACAGCAGACAGTCCTCCATGAACTTCTCCAGTGTGAGTCCTTTCCCACGGGGCTTCGGCTCCTCAACAGCTGCCCCAGCGTGGGTCTCTCTCACTCATCTCTGTGTCTCTGTGTCTCTCCATGGGCTGCAAGTGCTGGCAGGGGCTTGCTCCAGTGTGGGTCACAGCTTCTCCTGTCTGTCTCCCCCTGCTCCAGCGTGGGGCCTCTCCACAGGCTGCAGGTGGGGTCTGGGCCTTTTCCATGGGCTGTGGGGGGACACCCGCTCCACCATGGGTTTCTCCAGGGGCTCAGGGACATCTCTCTCCAGCACCTGAGGCACCTCCTCCCGTCCTTCCCTGTCCTTGGTGCCTGCACAGTCTCTCCCACCTTCTCACTTCCTTCCCTGAGGGCAAAAAGCGGCCACTGGTGTTTTCCCTCCTCACTGTGATTCCCAGAGGCCTGTGACTGTTGCTGATGGGCTCGGCCTTGGTCAGGGTCAGGTCCGGCCTTGAGCCGGCTGGTGTTGGCTCTGTGGGGGCTGGGGGAAGCTCCAGCTGCTGCTTGCAGAAGCCACCCCAGCAGCCCCCTCCTCCGACAGAACCTGGACAAGCAAAACTACAACACCCTCTTTGTTCATAGTTTTATTTATCCTTAGCATCTAGTACATTTTAAACAGGTGTCACTGGTGAAAATGGTTTAGACTTTTGGGATGTCATCTGTCTGATCAATGTAATATAAGTTAATGGACCACCACCCAACCTTAATTTATAGGACAACTAGCTGAATTGGTAAAAGAGAAAAGGAAAGAGTCTGAAAAATATTTACAAAACTGGGGAAAAGAATATCCAAACATATGGTCCTTATATGATAATGCATGAAGGAACTTCTCTTATGTAGGTAAAAAGTTTTGTAGAATCCCAGACTGGTTTTGGTTGGTGAGTGTAACCAGTGTGAGTTAAAGAGGAGTTCTGAACTTTAAAGGAGTAGACTACTTAATAAGCTTCCTGACCTAGTGAAATTCTCTATTGTGGGCATGGCAGAGTTCAGATAATCGTGAAACCATTCATGAGATCAGTCATTGTCATCTTTTTCTAATGGTAGTTTAAAAATAATTAATGCTTGTATTAATCTCCCTACACATAAACTATAAATGCTTGTTTTTCAGTGAGGACAGAGCAGTTCTCTAAGCACAGTTGACAAGTATTTTGTTGGCCTAGGAAATAATGAACTAGAATAGAATCACAGAGTCACCAAGGTTGAAAAAGGCCGTCAAGATCATCAAGTCCAACCACCTGCCCTGCACCACCACAACCACTAACAATCTCCCAAAATACGTTTTAGCAGAACCATTTTGTGCCACAACATAGATTCAGCTATATCTTCTATACTAAATACATTTTAATTTTGTCAACTAGAAGCCTTCTAGTTAGACATCAGTTTTACAATTAAAGATCAGTTACTTAGAGGTGAGATAAATGGACTCATTCATTGGATAGAGTGGCATACTAGTCCAAGGCATTATCTGCTAATGAAGACAAAGGAAATGCAGCAAATCTGTTCCTCTCTTGGGGAGGTATTTGATACCGTGCTACAATGAAATTGGAAGAGGAAGGGTAAAGGGAAAAATAATGTAAAAATAAAACGAGGGGAAAAAATAGTAATAGTGCACTTCCATGCTAATCTTCACTTGCATTTTCATTATGACCATTACAGGAAAAAATGCCAATACAGCATTTTGATTACACTGATTTGGGGGTTATTGGTGATTCAGAGGACTAATGTTTCCTTCACAATGAAACTGATGACTTAATAGCAATTACATGATATCTGACAATACTGAGTACAGAATAAGATAATAGTGATCGAATAAGTGCAGAATAAGATACTGATAGTAAGAGAATAGTGCTAAGATAATAATAATTAAGTATTTTGTGCTCTAAGTTGATAAATTATATATAACTGTGGAGGACAGAATGAGATGGGTGTATTGCTTTATCTCAGGACAAACACATATCATCAAGACACCATGACACAGGTTTGAAAGAAGCAAATACGGTGCTAATTTTGTACCCAAGTGTATGCCATTGTAAATTATACTGGTGACACGTTATTTGAGATCCTGTGGATGTTTCTGATCCCATTGGCCCAAAACATTAATTCTGTGTGTGGCAGGAGTAGAACAAAGACTATTAGAGGTGGTCAGGGATTTGAAAATCTTGTTTCAGAAGTCTGAGAGTAGTTTGCCTGTCAGCAGTCATCTACTGTCTGTGAGCATACTGGCCTTGATCCTGCAGCTGTACAATCACACTAACACTGTGTTGCACAGAAAATAATATGTCGTGTCTCTCAGCAGTCTTTTCTTGGAGGCTTCCTTGGACGTGTTTGAAAAAAAGGGTAGATGAGGTACTTAGGGATATAGTTTAGCTTAGGACGGGAATGGTTGGACTTGGTGATCTTAAAGTTCTTTCCCAACCTTGTGATTCTGTGATTTTGTGATTCTGTGAATCTGCTTCAGTCATTTTTCAGGGTTGGCCCTAACTCAGAAAAACTTTTGACTTCCAACACCTCGGTTCTGCTTGGAAGGCAAGGTGGCATCATGGCATAAAGAAGGCATTGAGCTTCACCTCCAACCTTAAATTCACTTTGACTACATCTGCTAGCATGGCTTGTATGGGCAAACAGTTGAATATCCAACCTGCTCACAAACACTGAGTGTGGGTGTGATCTCACACCACCAGGCTTCGAGGTTTTCAATTCTTCCTTCTGGTAACTAGGGGACCAACGACTTCAAGGAAGACGTTAACTGTGCTGTTGAGTGTTCATTCTGAATTCACTCTCCCTGAAATTTTTTCAGCATAACGTTGACAAGGTTTTCTTTCTCTACTGAATTTTTGTGATGGATTTTTTTTTTTTCTCCAAAGGGGAATGTGTCAACAGTTAGATGTGAGATCTGAATCTGACCGCCTCATAGCAACTCTCTCAGGAAGCTTTCTAATGCATTTTCGGACTGCAAATCATTTGTGTCTGGAAAGAGTTGAGCAACTGTGAAGCTAGAGCTAACCACAGTTGGATGAAAATTGCTAAATTATGTTTTCTTTATTTTGAGTAAAATGTCAAGTGTTGCTCTTTTGCCTTGACAAAGGTCAATTGGATTTAAAAAAGCACCAAATCAGCTCATACTGTCAGCTGATTATTTGTCTAAATCTTCAGATGTGTTGTTTTGCTGTTACAACAGAGTCATGGAAACTTTTAGTGGCAAAGTTATATTAGATCCTCAGTTGCAAAACACTGATATTTTTCCTTTGTTCTTCGTGTGTCTTCTGAAAGGAGGGAGAACAGAAGACTTAGTTTTGAGAGGAGTATCATCTTATTTTATGAGAGTGTGTGCAAAGAAAATACACGATCTACTAAGGACTACAATGTTCTGACTGTACTTCAAAAAATGTGTAGCAGGGAAGCAGGCCAAAAATTGTAAGACTTGTCCTAAAATGTGGTCTGATACCCTGAATGCCCAGTAGATGATTTTTAAAGTTCAATAGTTCATATGCTTCAGCATCCTCTAGGATTAATGTTTTTCATTCTAGGAAAGATAGAATTGGCATTTTAACAGGCAGGGTGATTCCCTTCTGAGTGCAGTGGAGCCAGCAGGTCTTGCAGGATCCCTTTTCTTATTCCTGACCTCTGAAAGGTGGCAGGAAAACAGTGATTCTTACCTGCTGCTTTCCTGAAAACTGTGTTATTCTCACACTAGCTTTTGTGTAAACCACCTGTTATTAGCCAAATAGGCCCACCTATGTGACAGAAATTTTTACTTCATAAAAGGAGTATGTATTTACAGGTCTGTTCTCAATTCTGTAATTTCATTTCCCTCAGTGTACAAAAATGGCTTTGTCACACTTGCCACTTCTAGGCACCTGAATTAGTACACTGGTTTTCAGAGGCTTTTTGTGGGGTTGGTAAACAGAGAACTGTAATTCCAGAGGATGCTTCACCAGACAAATGTGAGGTTCCTGCTTTCTCCATACTTTCAGGTAGTGTAACATCTATACCATAATTTTTTATCAAATAGAAATGTCTGTGTATTTAAAATAAACCCCAAAAAACAGCCACAAAAAGGTGAAAGTAATTAATAGTCATCTTAGAAGCTGTTTGTTTACTTTCAGGTTGCCTGTTGATGATAGTGCATGGCCCTTTCTTTATGGCAATATTTTTATAATTTTATTTGCTGATGAACATCTGCTAAAATCCTGGTTAGGGCCACCTGCTTTATCTGGGTACCTTGACCATGAGCAAACGGTAATGCCTAGCAGTTATTTATACACTATGGTGGTGTGTATTAACTGTAGTGCTCCAGAGTTCATGAATGGGCCAGATGGTCATCGTGTTGAATACTGTACAAGTGGAGAACTGAAAGACAACCTGTACCCTGTGTCTATAAACTCTGATGTGAAAGGGACAGCCAGGACATACAGTACAAGAAGGTGATTAGAGAACAGGTCAGCATGACAGGCAGGAAAGGAGAGGTTATATCCAGAGACTAAAAGGAGGTCATTAAGGAGGTGAGCTGGTTGGATATTTAACTCTTTGTCCCTAAAAATCGCAATTGGCATTGCACTGTGCTGTTCAAATTGCTGCTTAGGGTGAGAATGAAGGTCAGTGGGAATAAGTTGAAACAAACCTCAAGTACACTGGGTACCTTTGAGCTGAGTCACAGAGGAATAAAGACTGCCTCTGTGCTCTTAAACCACACCAAGGACCATCGCTGAGGAGCATTCTGCAGCAAGCAACAAAGCTTCTCCCCCTTCTTCCCATGTCAGGAGTCCAGTCCCACCCTTGAAACTCTCCTGAGATCTGGTCCCAAAGACAGCCCTGTCCTCACACACCTCCCTCTTTGTCCCCCACTGCGTAGGTTTAAAATAATACTACCTAGGCATGGCATACATTGAGAAAGGAAAGACTGACAGCACCCATTCCAGTATTTCTCAGAACCCTTTATTTTTCCTGAAGAAACAGGTAATCTCAGAAGGAGAAACATATTGTCTCCACACTTACACAGGGGCTTTGTTTTGCAGATAAACACAGTCTAGAGTGTCCCTCATGTACGCTGCGGTAGAATAGTATGTAGTGAGGCCATGGTGATGAGATTCTTGGACCACTTCAAGCTTTTCTTAAGAATCAGCATAGAAATAGTTTAAAAAGTAATTTATCCAAGATCTGGTTGCGTGTGATGAATTTTCCTTGAAGTTTTTATTCCAGCCCCTTGAAAAACAATGTAACTGTCCTGTTTTCCTTTAGAATACGTGGACACCAACTGAGAAAGCATCTTTAAGGTAGTCCTTAAAAAATTTTAGAAATATTTAAAGTAACCAAAAATTTTATGCATATTTGTAGAAAAACACGGGTCTTAGCTGGTGTATTTGGACAAAGTTATAGAAATTTGAAAATACAAATAACAAACTTGAGAAATTATGTATTTTCAATAAGGTAATACAAATTTCAAGTTCACATCTTGTAAAGAAATTTCAAAAAAACCCACAAGTAGTCCTTTTATGCTTGTGAAAAGTATCACAATCAGGGTACATTGCCATAATATGTGTAAAAGGGAGAATAAACTCTTTTTCAATGACTACCTATTTTTTTTGTCCTGTAAGTAGTCATGTCGGCTCTGCAGCAGCATGAATTACCAGCCTGTCAATCTTCAGAGGGCCTTTCTCTCTTCTATAGATGGCTGGAATAAAAGCCACAGGAAGGAAAATCACTTCTGTAGGGTTAGCATACTTACCAATACAGAAAGCCAATTTAATGGCTCCTTACATTTCAGGTTTGTGCTTAGTTTACTAAACCCCATTACTCCCATCTCTTAATCTGTATTGCTGCAAGCGCTCTATTTTTCAAATAGATTGTGTTTACTAAATGGGATCCAAATGTAGTGCCACGAGTTCATTAAATCCCTGCAACAGTAGAGATGTAGAAGGAGCCGTGGGATGAATGATTTTCAGCATCATCTAAAGAAAGACCCTCTTCTTCCTGGAAACATCTCCTTTTTGGATTGCTTCGGATTGCCACCCTGCTTCCCACTGGCAAAGAGCATTAGCACAAAACCATTTAGTCACTTTGCTAACACGGCTTGGCTCGGTTTGTAAAAATTATTTGTAACAGCTAAAATGCCAAGCATGTACTGGAAGAAAACAATGCAGTAGTTAACACTATTAACTTACTTGCCTGGAAATTTCTCCTCGCACAGCAGCAACATAAACAGTGCAAAAATAATTTTTAGAGAAGCAAATAAATAAACCCTCTGATCACAGTTGCAGTTTTCTGCTGAGACGGTGATTTCTCCTTGTGGCTTGTACAGATTTAAGCTGTCTCGTACATTAAAAGGTCACTTTTATTAGATTTCTTCCCTTACAAATGTAAGTTAGGCTCTGCACTTCAGCATTTCAACAACGTGTTTGACCATGTTTTTAAAAAGCTCGGTCAAATTTTAATAAAAAAGAGGAATTCGTCATTTTGTCAGTACTCAAAGGCTTGAGTGGAAAATCTTGCAGCATGGGGGTGTAGGTGTGTTTTGCAGGATCCTTCATCCCCGTCCCATTGAGTAATCTTCTCACCAGCACTACTGAGCCAGAGGATCAGAAGCTGATTTCAGAGGCCTATCCCTTTACTGTTGTCTTCATTGCTGTCCCCTGCTGACCTCAGGAACAGGGCAAAAGTAATCCCAGAAAAAAGCAGCGTGTAAGGTTACAGCGTTCTCTCTTCCTAAGTGGTGAAATTAGAGTAGTACTGCGTCCTGTGGGATCAAACTGGATAAAACCATAGAATTACAGAAGCCCAGATTGGTTTAGGTAGGAAAGGCCCCACTGACCCTTTGCCACAGGCAGGGACAGCTTCCCCGAGCACAGGGGGCCCCAGGTGCCCAAAGCACCATCCAACTGAACCTTGAACCATGCCAGAGATCCAGGGGCAGCCCCAGCTTCTCTGGGCACCCTGTGCCAAGGCTTCCCCTTCCCCAGGAAGGATTTCTGCCTCCCAGTCCCTCTCCAGCTGCCCTCCGACAGCTGCAGGCCATTCCCCTGGGCCTGGCCCTCCATGATCTCAGCACCAGCCCCTCTCCATCTCTCCTGGAGGGACGGGAAGGGGCTCAGAGCAATGCCCAGAAGCAGCCCTTCTCTTCTCTGGGATGACCCAGCCCAGCTCTCCCATCCTGGCTCCAGAGCAGGGGTTCTCCAGCCCTTGGATCATCTCTATGGCTCCTCTGGACTCGCTCCTACAGCTCCATGTCCTCCTTGTTCTGGGGACCCCTGAGCTGGAGACAGCATTGCAGGGGGTCTCATGAGAGCAGAGTAGACCCCCTCGACCTGCCAGTCACACTTTCTATTTCAGATCTCAGTTTCAATGACCTAACAGTAACATAGAAAAATCAATCTTTTTAATTGAAAGTGAAACCTTCCTTTCAGCACATTCCACAATTGCCAGACACAGTGCAAGGGTATTTATTTACTTTCTTTACAAAAACGTTGCTGTGCATCCTTGAAGCACAAGTGCTGGATTTCTGAGCTTGAGATGCATCCACTATGCGATACCACAAATCCTAAGTGGACGTACAGCACATCTGCTTTGGAGCCAAGGGTAATATAACAGTACCAGCAGAGATGCAGAGCCAAGAATGGCCGGGACAGGGAGAAAAGCTCCCAGTCTTTGGGCTCAGCATTGTTTACACTGCTGTTGACCCAGCTCTTCTGTATCACTGCCACGACGATGGGCGGCCTTCAGATTGGTCATTCATTTGGGTCATGTTTTGCTTTGTGTTAGATTTTGTTTTGTATTAAAACTTGACTTTCATATGTGTGATTAAGGTTTACTAAATAACAGGCGCTTTGGTAAGTGCTATCTTGCACAAAGTTTGTTAATGTCCAACTGGTTGGACTGTAATTATCACATCAGCCATGCCACAAATGCTGTATTTACCAACATCTGTAACAAATAATGGTCATGTCTGAACCATATAATTTACCAACCCTTTAGGAAGCTATGCATAAATAGAATATTAGAACAGAATCTGCCGATTTTCCCAGAATTAATACTAATTAATGATTACACCTGCCAAGAGTCCATTTGGTAAATATAAAAATACCTTGCATGTGTGACATTCTTGTCCAGGCCAATGTGTTACCAAACATTTTATGCTTTTCTTCTGACTAGAAACTTGTCTTTTTATGCTTATATTGGATTTTATTGCAGCATTTTCTTTGCATACCAGAGTTGAAGTCATGGATTTGTGAAACTCAGATGTGAGATGAAATCACAGTATCTGATTCATTTTCTGTTGCTTTCAGGAAGGTTTGGAAAGATTGCTACTACTGGTACTTTTTTTAAAAATTTTCCTGCTAAATTCCTATCAAATTAAGAAATTCAGTTTAGCCTTCATTCATTGCATCTCTGCAGTAAAGCCAAGATATAACTAAACTATGATACAAAGCAATGTGTTACCAAGTTAGTTTGCTTAACTCATATTGGTAATTACTATCTTCATTTTGCATGTTCTAATGCATGAGAAAAAAAACAACCAAACCCAGATATATCATCTTTGCCACAAATTTTATATCCAATAATTTAATTTTACAGATAATTTTCTGTCTAGGTTTACATCAAGTAGTTCATTATGCTTAAGGCTGGGAGTGTAGTTACAAGCCCCTGAACACATATGCCTTGAGTAGCTCTGTGTCTGAATTCAGAGCTAGCCTGGTGTGGAGCAGTTATCTTAACACCTAAGAGGAAAGTTCACCTGTATCATAAAACTTGCCTGACTTGCTGAGTGTGTTCAAAGAACAATCGTGCCTGTGCCTAGTTTATGTATATTAAATTACATATATAGGCATATAGTTATATACTAATGGGTAAACACAAATTAATAGTCATTTCTGTTACCCAGAAAATATTTATTGTATCCTAGACAACACAGAAACCACCTGAACCAAACTCTCACAGGCCACTTGTGTCTCTGAAACACTCCCAAGGGGAAGCATGGGGTGACAGTGATGCAGGAGGTAGGTATGTGGAGACAAGAGGGTATGGTTTTCCATTGAAAGCACTTGGAGGAACTGGCTTAACCAGTTTTAGGGGTGTCATTATATCACATTAAACTGAAGTTTTCCAAGTGAGCCTGTGGTAAGAACCACCGTCCCTGTCCCGATGGTGGTGGTGGTGGTGGTGGAGACACCGTGCCTGATGTAGGAGCAGAGAAAGCAGAAACATGCTCAGGTTGTTACCATTTCCACTGTCCTTGCAGGAATGGGGTGGTGAACATCATCCTACAGACTTACACATTCATTAAATTACACTAATTATTATTAATTATGTGAAACGACACTACCACACCAGGCTATGAGACTTCCAGTACTTGCCCGTATCACTGGGTTTTATAAGCTTTATGTTTGACCTGCTTAAACAAAATTGCTTCAAAATCCACCTGCCTGGCAAAGTTTCCCTGTCTCACTTCAGAATTTCCTCCTAGTTCCCTCAGGGTATTGTTTTTACCTCTCACCAGGCTTCTCATTACTGGCTTACCAGCCCATCTTTCCTGCTAACATCTGCGCGGAGCCAAAACGCTGTTACAAACACCCGAACGTGCGCAGTCTGGAGGTGGGAGTCTAATTAGGTCAGTGCTCCTGATCTGGTATGACCTGTAAGTACCTCCAGGTTGGTGGAGCTCCCCTGCAGTTGCTGACCCTGCTCGTCAGGCAGAGCCAGTGCTGCCTGTAGGAACAAGGTTAGAGGCCTTTGTCCCAGCACTGACTGGAGGAGGGACAATGGCAGAACCGGTAGCTTCTCTGCTGCCACTGGGAATGGCAAAGTGCAAGGGAAGAAAAGTCAAAAAGCACCAGATTGAAAAAAAAAATATATATATATATGTATACAGTTAAGGGTTTCTTCCAGTCATGTACTCTCTTCTTGACCCACCATGCAGCGCTGGAGTTGGCAGCTGTCTGTGTTTGCTTTACATCGGACCTCGCCGTGCAGCCAAGACAGCTCTGTCAAACAATTTGGGTGGTTTTGCAATGAGAAAACATGATACTGCAGAGCCAGCAGTTATTGCCATACAAGGGTGCTGGAAAAGAATAGACAGTGATCTGCAGCCCTCGCACAGAGGGAGAACCTCAAAAGGAGATATATTCTGTGCTAAGTAATAGGAACAACTAAGCTAAAATAAAACCCAGGACAACAGCTGAGAAGCTTATTGCTTTGAAAAGTATGTGAAAGTCCATCCTTCAACAACTCCTATCATTTTGGCCTCTTAAGAAATGCTCCACAGATAGCAAGAATGGGTCACGGAGCAGGCTGTATCCAAATTCTTCTGTTTAGTGCTGCAAACATATCTTAGGTCATTTCTGCCATTAATTCACACAATCAAAGAATCACAAGGTTGGAACAGACCTTTAAGGTCATCGAGTCCGACCGTTCCTGTCCTCTCCTAAACCATATCTCTATGTACCTCATCTACCCATCATTTAAACACATCCAGTAATGGTGAGTCAACCTCCTCCCTGGACAGCCTGTGCCAGGCCCTGACAACTCTGCCAGGGAAGAACTTTTCCCTCCCATCTAAGCTGACACCGCCCTGGCGCAGCTTGAGCCCATTGCCCCTTGTCCCATCTCCTGTCCCCTGGCTGAAGAGACAATCACCCATCTCTCTGCACCCTCCTGGCAGGTCAGTGGAGGTGGGGAGAAGGTCTCCCCTCAGCCTCCTCTTCTCCAGGCTGAACACCCCCAGCTCCCTCAGCCTCTCCTCAGAGGATTTGCCCTCCAGCCCCTTCCCCAGCCTGGTTGCCCTTCTCTGGACACGCTCCAGGACCTCCATGTCCTTCTGGCAGTGAGGGGCCCAGAACTGGGCCCAGCACTCCAGGTGTGGCCTCAGCAGTGCCCAGCCCACAGGCACAAGCCCCTCACCAGACCTGCTGGCCACGCTGTATCTGACACAAGCCAGGATGCCATTGGCCTTCCTGGCCACCCAGGCACACTGCTGGCTTGTGTTCAGTCACAGTGACCCAACACCCCCAGGTCCTTCTCTGCCTGACAGCTCTCCAGCCAGTCTCTCCCTGGCCTATACCGCTGCACGGGGTTGTTTTGTCCCATGTGTAGGACTCTGCACTTGGCCATGTTAAACTTCATCTAATTCATTAAAGAGAACAAAGAGGGAAAGCAATTTCTTGTTCCCCGAGTACAAGAAGAACCAACTGTTTGATACTTTTGACTTACCCTGTCCATTGCTGGCAATGGGCAGAGCTGCGTTCCTGCAAGGTTCAATCAGTATACCAAGGCATGGAAATCAAAAGTTCCACTTGCTTAGTTGCATATATGTTTATGTGTATATCCTTTGGCATTACATGGGTATGCATTGATGTACAATTCAGTATTTTATAAGCAGAACCACAGGGAAATAACTAAAAAATACTAGGCCAAGTTGTTCTTGGTGACCACAGATGGTCTCTGTTTAGCATCAGCCTCAATGTTTGTTTCATCCTCTTTCTATTTTCTGTAGATTTCCTGGGTTGTTTGGGTTCTTTTTTTTTTGTTATTGTTATTCACAGTTTAGTAGCAGTATTTCTATCAGGGTCTATTTAGAAAGCCCTGATATAAATTTTTGTGCCAATGAGTTTTCCATTAAAAACCAAGAAGTTGTAGCCCACAAATGCAAATTCATAGAAGCTTTAGAGCTGTCATTGATAAAAAAGACCTCAAAACAAAAGTTCCTAATACAAGGCTGACTTCATACCCATATTTAATGTGAGTTTGGTTTTAATTTTAGTCCAAGTGTCACTTCCTATGGAAAGAGATGTTGTTAACTCCTTAAGGTACTGTTTTATTCATCCAGAGCTTTCTCTCCTTGCACAGACTGGGGACCAGGATGGGGGAGAGGCAAATCAGCTCGTTCTCTCAAGCCAGGAAGTGAATAATTTCAATGACAGAGCCAAATATATTATTATACCTCCACCTACTCCTGTTCACCTACTTGTCAGATATGGAAGGACGTCTAGTCCTTGTCCTCATTTTTGCCCACGTTTCCCTTTTTTTGAGGAGCATCCCTAACCAAAACAGCATTAACTTCCTGCTTTATAAATAAGACTTGCCTTCTGCTGTCTCTAAGCTGAGGGAAGGCAGCAAGTATCTACAGTAATTTTCATTAAAATCAAGGGGGGTAGGGAGTGTAAGCTGTTGACAGGTTCCTAAGAATATCACTCAGTAGCAAAGCCTGCTAAACAAGACCTCTACTTCTGAGATAACCAGAGCTCTCTGGCAAAAATAACTTATTTCTTGTAGTAACTTACGCATCTGTTATTCTGGGCATAAAAACCATTTAAAAAATCATTGTAAGGCACTTTCTGTGTTCAGTTTCAGCTAAGGGGAGGTTGAAGATGGTGATATTTATTCGGCTCCTGGCGGATGAGGCTCTCTAATTGTCTGTAGCATCCCCAAAAAGTTTTCCCAATAGTCAAAGAATCCTGGAATAGCCAAATACCTTATTCCCACCAATATTGCCCTAAAACACCCAAGCAGCAGGCATGGGGAATAATTTTATTAGAAACCTACAGGCTTTGGGTTGCCTCCAAGACTGAGTGTTTTTGGAGCTTTCTTGCATTTACGGCTTCTGGAGTCGCACAAGCCAGTTGCAGCTTTGCTCTTCACTAGCGCTGCAGCAGCAAAGAAAGGGTCTGTCCAATTTCTTGGTCAGCTTTCACTGAGTAACAAGAAATGAAAAGGTAGCAGTAGACATGAGAGAGATTATGACATTGAAATGATTAATTAAAGGCAAAAGTGCTTTTATAGCAATAACTCCTTGCCTTTTCTGGACCTTCCCTTCTGAGATTTTTTTGTAATAGCAAGTAAGAGTTTAGCAGTGAACGCAAGTCATCTCTCTTTTGACTCTTCCTGTCAATGGTGACTTTCAATTCCCTTCTCCTTTTAACTCTGTGTATCTGTCATTAATGAACATCAGTAGAAATTACTGCTTTAAAACAAACAAAACCAAAACCAAAACCAAGAACCAGAATAATGTGCAGCCGGAATAGCACTTTGTCATTTTATCTTGCCGAGATGGACCTTTATTCAGTGATCTTAGCTTGTCTGTCCCCAGAATGCCATTTCTTCAATTGCAACCTTCCCTCTTGAGTATTTTTTTCCTATTTCAGCTCTCAGCTTGCATCCAGATCTAACTAGGCAGTTAACTGCTGTGACTCAGGGAATCTCTTGACCCAGGGACAGAGGCAACAAAGGCTTTTTCACCCACCATTTCTTGTCTGAGAAAGAAATGAGAACACAAGTAAAGTTTAGATTGGAAGGTGTGAGCTGAAATGTAGGGTCATAGAATCACAGAATCACAGATTCCTAGATGTTTACCTTGGAAAACAAGCGTAGGAGTGAATGTTTGCAAAATTTTGTCAAGCACAAGTGCAAATTCGTGACCTCTGATATTCCTAGGCCTTTACAGCCAATGCAGTTAAAAACTATGTGAAGAATAACCTTATAGCTTTTGGTCTTTCTGTTGGTCTGGATTGGGGTTTTTTTAGTGTAAGATCCATTAGTGGGCAAATTGTTTTTCATTGATACGTGGTCTGGCTGATTTCTGCTACCAGAGTGGTCCTCCACGTAGGATAAAGCACAAGAGGAACCCAAGTTGAAGAGGACCTCAAGGGATGCTGTCCCCAATTTCTATTGCCTCTGCGGGAAAGGAATAAAGAAAAGAAGAGGCAGAGGGGAAAAAGATGGGTCAGAGTTGGGGAACAATGGAGTGTTGGTCTGCTTTGTCTGCACTTGGCTGTTCTCAGCCTCTCACAGCCACATGTGGTTCGTGTGATTTACTGGATCTCACAGAGCAGTGTGACAAGGATCTGCAGCCAAGCTGCATCTGAGCGCCAACTCTCCCATGTTTGCCCACCAAAGGATCACACCTACCCCACTGTTTGCACCTTTGGTCTTTGACTCAGTGTTTGTTTCTTCCCCAGCTGAGCTGAAATACAAAAATTGGGCTTTCTTGATGTTTCCAGGATGACTACATCGGAAGGAAGCAACAAAATCTTTTCCTAGACCAATCTGCACATCTGGCAAGTTTGGCTAGGCACCTTTATTTTCAGTGTATTTTCAAGCTGAATACCTCTCTCAAAATTTTAATCTGAAAAAACACCAAACCTGAAATAAAGCAAAACAAAAACCACACCAAAACCAAATAAAACCAAAAGAACCCTGGAACTTTTTCCACTTCTTGCAGGGCTGAACTCGGAGGTACAAATGGCTGTTGCGTGGGAGTAGCTGCAAGTGTGCTGAGAGCTATGCAAAATATTTATAGTGAATCCCAAGTATCCAAGCAAATCTGCTTTTTGAAGGCTTGCCAAAGTTTGTGAACCTTTCAGGTAAGCCTGAGCCAAGTTTAGACTAAATCTGAGCTGAATACATTTCGCCAGGAAGGAATTTATGGCTTTGGCTTTGGGTGGAAGCTGCAAGATTCAGCATGGTCTTGGCATGGCTGGCTCTGAATAAAGAGAAATTTGGCAGTTTTAGACTAAGTTTCAGGTGTTACGTTAATGTTAGGAAAATGTATGCATAATGCTGGAAGCAGGGGATTGTGTTAATGTTTAACATTATTGCAGAACATACCCATGATCTGTTTATCTGCACAATTACAACTTTACCCCAAAAAAATAATAAAAAGGCACTCAAAATAAGTATATCTTTGTGTTTAACCTGTGAACACATCAGTAAATTAATGATAGACATGGGAATGGTTACTTTTTCTCCATTACATATTTATGATGTCTTCTGTGTGTGTGTGTTTCTGGGTACATGCATGTGGTGGCGGTTGGTTGGTTCAGCAGTCCGTTGCATGGTGTTGCCTCCCAAAACAGTTTGAGTTCCACAGCCCTCAGTCACATTCCTTGTTGTCCTTTGCTTTTGCTGTGTATTTTCAGAACTTCAGCTGTGGCTGACACAAATCTCTCCCCTACAAAGCAAAGAGGAGAGTAAATACTTCAGGAAGCAAAGTGCGGATAAGCGGTAATTGTTCCCAGTAGAAAGTCTGATAAGAGAAGTGATACGATTGATAAGAATTATAATAGTTTCATCAAAACTGGTGCTTAATGGCAAATAAACAGTCGAACCCCTGATGATACACAGCGGGTCCAAAGTCGACTTATTAAGTGTAATCACCCGTTGGCAGGGTTGCACTGCTAAGGACCTGTCTTTTACAATAGTCCCTCTGAACGCTCGGAGAAAGGGGTTAGATTTAACAGAAGATTTACATTTCAAAGGTTAATATTTCTGGAGGGCCAGGAGTGGGAGATGTTAAGTGATGGCTTAGCATGTAGTGTCATGTGACTGAGATGATACTTGTGTCGCGATGACACCAAGAAAAGGTCTTCAAGCTGTTCTCAGGTTAAAATACGGTTGGAGACGGCGTGGGAAAACAAAGTGCACACCAAAGGCTGCTTCTTGATATATGGACATGCACGAAAATGCTGTGCCTGCAATTTATTGTAATTATCACTGAAGATAAGGAAACTGGCAGGAGGAAATAGACAATTATACACATTTTATGTGTGCCATATGGTTGGAGTTATAAATGCTATTGTGTGTATGAATATTCAGTTGCATGGTTAAATTTTCTTCAAAAAAAGTTATTAGGAAAGGCAAGGCTATCAAACATATATGATACATTTTACAATGGCCCTGATAATAATTTCCTGAATATGATTCCTTTAACACTGTGAGTCATTTTTTTTTGCTGTGTAGATACTAGCCTCTTGAACATGGTGAAACACGCAGATTTTCTGGGTTTATCAGGCCAGTAATTTCCCCCAGAGCAACAGGCACTGGTTAGGTAAATCAGTGCTAATCCACAGCAGGCTTTGACTGGCCAGTGATGGAAAACTACGTGAGAAAAGAAAACTCCACAGCCCAAGAACTTTCAGTAAATTAGTGAAATCCCCGAGGAAGTTCACAAGACGTCAGCCAAAGCCCTAATGTGCGTAAGCATCAGCCAAGACCCTGGCACCAGGACTGCCAGGAGCACCCGTGGCCATCGACAGCTGACCAGGAAGGACAGTCTGACCATTAAACTTCACAAGCAAAGGGCTTTTTAGGACTGGTTGCCAAGTGTAAATCAGCGTAGTCCAGACAGAATGAGATTAAATCCAACTCTGATAAGATTAAATTAAAAAAAAATAAAAACCAAACCCCACAAAGTGAAACTAACCAAAGTATAAACCATCATGCAGAATTCCTCTACAGTGACTGCAGACAGCTAGTCTCAAAAGCTGATCGGGGTAAAGACAACCATTCTGTTAGAAGACATGCCTGTTTGGGTTATTTTTTGGGATTTTTTCACCAGGCACCAACAAACATGTAACACTAAGAGAAATGTGGTAGCCACGCTGATCTAAGGATCAGAATAATCCAGTTCTGGACACAGAGGTCTTTCTGTGGTCTAACAGAAAGACAGCATTTTTCTTCACAAGCTTTGATTTCAGTTAAAATATTATCTTTTGAGAAAAAAAAAATACAAAACTTCCAGTGATTTAGTCAGATGATGGTAAATTCAATTTTTCCAAATTAAAGTCAGAATTTAAGGAGGCCCTCTGTAGAGTGGACCAACATTTTGCTAGTGCTGGTACATACCCTGAAACAGGTTGAGGAAGTGCTCAAATGTGTGTGTGTGGGAGGGTGTTTCTTGTTGTGGGTGTTTTAAAATCTAATGTCTTGGTGTGTTTGTGTTTATTGAAGCACAGAATAACAGAATTACAAGGTTGGAAAAGACCTTTAAGATCATCAAGTCCAACTGTTCCCATCCAATGCTAAACCATATCCCTAAATTTAAAATTATGTCATATAGTAGATATCCATGTGTGGGATACAGTAGGCATCTTCATGTTCTCTCAGTGTGTGTAAAAAAGAGATGATGAAGAGGTTTGTTGATGGCCCACAGCCTGTTGGATCCTCCCTCATTACTATTAGCAGTGTTATCTTAATTTCCAAAGTTAGAAGCAATTTAGTGTCAGCACAATGAGTTGGAACATGAATTAGAAGATGAAAAGGCAGAGAGACTTCAAGTGTCCAAATTGCAAAGCAAGCTCTCTATGGGTCATTCCTGCACGTTTGCAAGTGATTTTATGAACTCTAAAACCTATTCAGTCCTTTTCTTGAAAGCTGGAGAAGTCTGCCCTGAATTTACTAGCTTCCTGCAGCTGACACTGCACAGAATAAATCAAGCTGCTGTATCTGAGAATCCCCCTCACATCCATGTGTGCATGAAACCCTCCCAAAAATGATAAAATTCGTCAGGAAAAGCCTCCCTTCTCCTCCTTAAGAGAAATTTCCAGTCTCTTTGGGTGGCCTGTTCTAGTCATTAATTACCCTCACATTAAGTATGTTTTCCTTATACCCAGTCGGAACCTCCCTGGTACATCTCATTCTCCTGCCATGCCTCTTGTGCATTGGAAAATTAATAGCAGTTCATGGCTTTTAATTCCCCTCTGAGCCTCCTTCACACCAAACAGCCCAGCCTGTCCTCACAAACCATTTGTGTGAGGTGTAACTATCTTGGTGGCCCTTCACTGGACTTGCTGAAGTTCTTACCCATGCAGTGCTCTACCCATCTAGAATGACAATATCCTAACTTGGGTAGCAGAGTGATGTGGAAGACCGTGCTGAAAGCCTTGCAAAAACTCAAAGCAGATGCGATCCACCACCTTCCCTCTGTCCGTTGGACCGGTCACAGAAGGCAATCAGGTTGGTCAGGTACCTGTAGCTTATTGGAAGGAAGATTGGTGAAGTATCAATAGGATCCTGGGGTGCAACAAAAGGAGCATGGCCAGCAGGTCAAAGAAGGTGATCCTTCCCTTCTACTCTGCCCTGGTCAGGCCCCACATGTACTGTATCCAGTTCTGGGCTGCCCAGTACAAAAAAGACCATCCTGGATAGAGTCTAGGGGAAGCAATGAAGGTGATTAAAGGTCTGGAGCATCTCCCCTACAAGGAATGGCTGAGTGAGCTGGGACTGTTCAGCCTGGAGGAAAGAAGACTGAGAGGGGATCTGGTCAGTGTTTATAAATATCTGAAGTGTGGGACACAGGGGGACATGGGCAGCCTCTTCTCAGTGTCTGTGGGGACAGGACAAGGGGTGATGGTCTCAAGTGGGAGCACGGGGAGTTCCACATCAGTCTGGGGAAGAACTTCTTCCTGGTGAGGTTGAGGGAGCCCTGGGACAGGCTGCCCAGGGGGTGTGGAGTCTCCTTCTCTGGAGAGATTCCAGACCCATCTGGACGCCGACCTGTGCAACCTGTCCTAGGGAGCCTGCTTTGGCAGGGGGGTTGGGCCTGATGAGCTCTTGAGCTCCCTTCCAATCCCTACAGTTCTGTGATTCTCTAATCATAACCTAGAGCAGCATCCAGGCTGTTCCCACCTCACTGGCTGCAAAGGTCCCAGTGGACTCTTGTGCATATAATCTTTCCTTCAGAGACTTGTAGCTGTTACTTTTCTGGATTTTTTTTCTCCTAACACAACAATGCAAAAGAGCAGATGTACTGACCAGCGTGCTGAGGTGTAATAACAAAAGCTTCCCCCTCCCAGCCCCAGCTGAGAGGGAAACCAACTTGCAAGGGACTGAGCGAAGCCCCATCTCCCAGTCCCTGCCCCCCTACACTGCGAGCAGGGGGAAGAAGGGAGCAAGATCATGGCTAAAGGGAAGTCTGCTTAGAATGGAGGGGTGGGGGGAAGGTGCTACTGAGAACCCCATCTTCCCCAGTCCCTGCCCCCCTGTACTGCGAGGTGGGGAGGGGGAAGAAGGGAGCAAAATCCTGACTAAAGTCTGCTAAGAAGGGAATGGTGAGGGGAAAGTGTTTTAAGATCTGGTTACGTTTGTTTTAAGATCCGGT
Organism: Gallinula chloropus; assembly: GCF_964237585.1. NCBI lineage: Eukaryota > Metazoa > Chordata > Aves > Gruiformes > Rallidae > Gallinula > Gallinula chloropus. Next base: position 3,584,772 of record NC_140089.1, on the reverse strand, counting down.
CGTGCTCTCAACTCCAGTTCCTTTGCTGGTCTTTGTAGTGTAGTGTAATAAAGTAGAGTAGTTTCTCTTTTCTTCACTTTGTGTTGAGTCTGTTTTGTCCACATCGTTGATGACAGAGTGATCTCTCCCTGTCCTTATTTAGACTCCTGAGCCTCTTAATATATATTTTCTCCCCTGTCCAACTAAGAAGGGGAGTAATAGACTGACTTCGGTGGGCATCTGGCCTCCAGCCAGGGCTAAACCACCACAGTCCTCCATCAGCATGTGTCAGTCAAATAACCAGCAGCCTTTACTGACAATATTCAACAGAACTTGACTTTCTCTGGGGTTCATACTTGGTCCAACTGGCAAGGACAATGTCTATATATCTCTGAAAAAGTAAAGCAGTGCCAACTTGGCCAAAGTTGTTTATATGATAACCACAGTGAAACGCACATTACCATGCCAGCAGCCTTATTTTCAGAGTATTTTAAGACTATTAAAAGTTGAAGTGAGAAGCAATGTAATGACTGTTAAAAGTGTGAGGAAGGACAGTGAAATTCTCAGACTAGTGCTGCTGAAAAAAACCCACCGACACTGTGAAAGCTGCGGTTGCACTGACACAACCCGAGTGTCTGCATCCTGCCTTTGTTCTTCCAGATTAAACAGACAGGTAGCTAAAATCAGCATTGATCAATATGACTTCATCCATGGCATCTTCATGCACACCATCATTGGAACACAGAGGTCTTTGGGTGGGGCTGTTTGCCTTGCTTTGATTTCCCAAAATTCAGTTGCAGCGTTTCCTAGTAGAGGTGCTGGTAGAATAAGACCGCAAAACCCTTGTGATACTTCAAACAAAACCACAGTGATGGTACACAGGAGCTCACCTCTGCAGAGTGTATTTTCCTGAGGCTCTAAACTTGGGTAGGAATATGGGTCAAAGAAGGTTCCATCCCTTTTTCCAGCTGAGCAGGAAATCTTCCATCCAGCAACATGGTTCCTCTGCAGATGTGTAAACTACTTCAGTGCTGGGTTTTGTTGGGTATAAGCTTCTGTTTGTAAGGCATTGCCATAATACTTTCCAAGAACAAAAGAAATATAACTCACAGTTTTTGTTTCTGTGAGCTAACGCAGCTCCTGTCCTTAGACAGTCACACAACCTCCCCGAGTCCATGTGCTCATCATGGGAGGACCCAAAGGAGCTGCCTCATCACCCGTCTGCATCAAGATGCGGGAGGTCTCTGAGCCGCAGAGGCTGAAGGTCCTTCTCAGCCTTGGGAAAAGGAGCATGGCAGCAGGAGTGCCACACCAGGGATGCATCTTTGGGATGCTGGTTGCTGCTGCCCAGGACAGGGGTCATCATCTCTGGACAAGAGTGACAGGCAGCAGCAGTGGCAGAAAGGATGCTTTGGGTGTCAAAATGCCTTTCTGTAGCTCTGGTAGAACAATAGATCCTGAGAAATAGCACAATCTGAAACAGAGAGTTAAAGTAGGACATCAGGCTGAGTTAAGGAGGTAATTGTGGCACTTTATTCCATGTTTATTTGTTTTAGAAGAGTTTCCCCACTTGGGTCTGCACAGGAGAGTGGCATGGGTCTTGCACAGCAATGCATTCTGTCTCTGCAATTCTGAAAGATGGAGCTGTGCAGCATTTTAAGCTAATGGGTTTTCTTGAAAAGTACAAAACCACTTGCAATGTGTGTGCAACTTTTGTGGCTAGGTCCTCAGAGACTGAAATGCTGGAGGCTGCTCTGGTTTCGGTGTCGTCACTGTTATCTTTCTTCTTGGGTTTTTTTATCCTTTTCATATCCATTAAATGGCTGAAATTAAAAGAAATCCATTTGCCAGTCCCATTATGCTTGACCTACATCAGAGTCCTTAGATGTGTTTATAGACTGAAAGGACATTTTGATTCCTTTTCAGTGTCTCTTAAGTGCAACACGTGTTCTCATCCACTTTTTGGAATGTATTTACTTACGCCTATCACACAGTTTCTTTTGGTGAACTGCTCTGTGTCCTCAAAAAAACCCCAACCAAATACTCAGGAAAAATGGTAAAATGCTATCTTGAATCATTGTTTTTAACACTGGCTAGCACTTAAAATTAATGCACACATGGAGCTGCATGGCCTTATAGCACCTGTATGAGGGTATTTCTAGTGTTTGGCCAGCTGAGATTGAAATCCCATCAAATCCCATTAACATCTTTAGGAGGCTGTTCTGTCATATAGATTTGGGCACTGTAAATTATGAATCTGTAGATCACAAAGCACTGCCACCTGTTTTATAGGGGTGGAAATGGACATGTATCTGGGGTCTTTACAGTCTCCATGTACTTTGAAAACTTCCATTAGGAAATCCCAAATATAGTTAGATGAGACTCCTTACTGTTTATTATCCGAGTTGTTACTTTTCTGCCAATGGGTCCCTTTCCAATAAATTGTTCTGTTCAGTACAATGGGTTTCAGAGGTCTAGAGGACAATGTGAAATGCAAAAACCAATGCAATTGGAATTATATTTCATCAACCAGGAAGAATCCAGAAGTCTTATTTCTGTACCTTGTCAATTAACCCTTTCTTTAGTAATTATTCAACTGCAGTTCAACATTGATTTATCAGCTGAAATGTATTCCTTTCTCTTGGCATTACTGCAGCCTGAGACTTAGAGAAAGTCATATTTCATATTCAGGACCTCTGGATTCCTTTGCCAACGAAAGTCATGGTTATGGTACTTTACTTAGCTAAGCCTAAAGATCAAAATTAGCAAGTTTTAAAGATCAGCAGAGGCATCCATCAGACCCTTTGTAGTTATCACAAATGGTTACTCCAGTAATCCAGCACTGAATTAGCAGATATCATAGAGAATGCAATTTATAGTTACAACTTGGTATCTGTGACGGCAGCAGTGCGTTTGCACCAGATTGAAATTGGGGCCAGAATGCAAAGAGCCAGAAGGTCAGTAGGGAAGAAAAAGAATTGTCTCTAGGCCAGCAGCCAATTCCTACTGTAAAGGTGGCCCTTAACCACATTGCCACTTCTGTGACAACTGCGAAACTTGAGTTGGTTTTGTTGCTGTTGGGATCATGGCTTTGCTTTGCAAAAGCATCCGTGTTCAACCAGATAATCGTTTCCAAGGAGTCCTTTGTGTTGAGTTTGGGTATTGTATGTGTGGTTAGTTGGAGGCCTCAGGATATGAACTTAATTTTTAACTTCTATTTTCCACAGAAAGTGGCTGCAGCCCTCTGGGTCACAGACTGTTGATGTAGGTGAGGGCGTCTGCTTCAGCATATAGGACCTTGCCATGGCCACACTCCAACCTTGAGCTTAGATTCCCTGCATTTCACAAGCTGATGTTCTTTTTCTCTCTTTGTTCCAGGGTCTTTATGTCTTTGTGGTATATTTCATCCTGCACAACCAGCTTTGCTGCCCTGTGAAAGCAAGTTATACTGTAGACATGAATGGGCATACAACTCCGGGGTCGGCTTTCTTCACGCACGGCAGTGGTCTGCCAGCTGCAGGTGGAGAGATCAGCAAGTCCACTCAGAACCTCATCAGTGCTATGGAAGAGGTAACAGTGCTCTACTGTCATTAACTACCACATTGAGAATGGATCTGGAGGCTTAGATGGCAGTTCTGAAGTGCAATAAATAGGAATTAGATGGTAATTATCGTAGGTTGGCTTTGGGGAGGGAGGGGTGTACTTTTTTCACCCTAAAAATTCTTGTTAATGTTTAGCCCTGGTAGTATTCTTGAAATTCACAATTCCCTGGTAAAATCCCATCTAGAGAATTTCCCCTTTTCTGCTTGACTCTTCAGTTTGTTAGAGAGGCTGCTTAAAGCGTTGTGAAAAGTAGGTCATGAGAAATCAAAATACTAAGTGGTTTTAATGCAGGCTTTAGATACTGTGCAGAATTCCTGGAAATTTCAACAGAATAGAGTATCAGAATAAAATGGGAAGGGAATGGAAGGGATTACTTTTGAGGAAGATGATAATTGGACTGAGTCCAGAGGAGGCCACGGAGATGATCCCAGGGCTGGAGGACCTGTGCTCTGGAGCCAGGCTGGGAGAGCTGGGCTGGCTCAGCCTGGAGAAGAGAAGGCTGCTTCTGGGGAGAGCTCTGAGACCCTTCCTGTCCCTTGAGGGGCTCCAGGAGAACTCGAGAGGGGCTGGTGCTGAGGGCAGGGAGGGCCAGGGCCAGGGGAACAGCCTTCAGCTGCAGGAGGGCAGCTGGAGAGGGGCTGGGAGGCAGAAATCCTTTCCGGGGAGGGAGGAGGCCCTGGCACAGGGTGTCCAGAGAAGCTGGGGCTGCTCCTGGATCCCTGGCAGGGTTCAAGGACCAGTTGGATGATGCTTTGGGCAACCTGGGCTGGGGGGAGGTGTCCCTGCCTGTGGCAGGGGGGTACTGGGTGGCTCTGAGGGCTCTTCCCACCTAAACCAGTTTGAGGTTCTGTGATTTTCAGTCTCTCTGTTGCTGGAATCACTTTTCACTACCTGCAGTAAACCAAGGTGACTTTTGCTGCTGTGTGAACGTGTATATTGATAGAAATATTTGAACATTTTCCAGATGAACTTTTTTTTTTTTCCTAGAAAAGCAGTGATTTAATGGAATTGAAATCTTTCAAGGGAACGTGTCAGTTCTAGTAATAATTCTTTGTGGAAACCAACCTGCTTACCTGGCAGCTGTTTTGCCCATTGCTCTACCTGCTTGACTGTAGGTTTCCCTGTTTTATAAAGCTCCTCAGCTGCCTCCTGGCAGACCAATAAATTTCTTTGAGTTCTTAGCATCTCACTTAAGGTGGTGTTTGTCCTCCCTGTTTAGTGGACAGCATAGGTGCTCAGGTCTACATGGCGAGCTTTTGTGTTCCTGAGCTACTAAACAGTGGGTGAGCAATAAACCAAGAAAATACATTTTCAGTGCCCTCAAATATATATTTATATTACTTACACTTTATATATCATATATAATAGTATGTAATATATAACATGTAATGTTCATGGCCTAGAGGAGGCCACAAAGATGATCAGGGATCTGGAGGGAGTTGGGCCTGAGAGGGAGAGAGACTATTGCAGGGACAGGACATGGGGTGATGGCTTCAAGCTGACAGAGGGCAGGGTTAGGTCAGGCATTAGGAAGAAATTCTTCACTCTGAGGGTGGTGAGGCCCTGGCACAGGGTGCCCAGAGAGGCTGTGAAGACCCATCCCTGGAGGTGTTCAAGGCCGGGTTGGATGGGCCTTTGAGCACACTGGTCTGGTGAGAGTGTCCCTGCCCATGGCAGAGGAGTTGGAACTAGATGGGCTTTGAGGTCCCTTCCAACCCAAACCATTTTATGATTCTATGGTGTATAATTCCATTGTATAATATATAACATATAATATATATTTTAGCTTTTTATTTTAAGGAGGCAGACTTTCATTTAAGAGGTAGATTTTCAAACCCACCTCTTCTCTCATGAACTGGAATTCTGATTTTTTTCTGGGGCTCCACTTTCACTGGCAGATGAACTGTAGAAAACTTGATATCAAATCTGTAGGGCTGTGCACCACCGCCAGACCCTTCAAAGGCTGGCAAATTACTTTATAACATTGTGTTGGTAAACATGGAGATGCACTGGGTTGCCAACTGTAGATCATATAATGGAAAGTAATGATGATTACTGGCTAGGGAAGGGAGAAGCAGAGTCCAGCACAGGAAAAGGCAGTGGTAAGAAAGGAGTGAGCTGGAATATTTCAGTGCTTTAATGTGAAGTTCTCCATACCAGGGACAAATGTTCAGAAATAGCAATATTTTGTTCATCTTTTTTGAGATGGTTAGGACCAGCATAATAAACACAAGGCTAAGTGACTTGTAATTAAATTACTTATATATAATACATCTTAAATATGAAAGAAATGAAAGGAAGGGGAGGAGGGAGAAGGAAGGAAGGAAACAAGGAAGGAAGGAAGCAAGGAAGGAAGGAAGGAAGGACTTTGGTCATAGTTTTCAGTTTATACAGTATATTTTAGATTATTACTGCATTTCTGTGTTTTTTTAAACCTTGCAGGTGCCTGCAGACTGGGAGAGGGCATCCTTGCAGCCTGCTAGTCAAGCTAGTGCTGCCTTCAAGCAGAGTCCACAAAATGGCAATGTTTTCCACACTTCTGGAGGATTTAGTACCAGCTCATTGGTTGCTGATGAGGAATCACAAGAGTTTGATGACCTTATATTTGCTTTAAAGACTGGTGAGTGACTCTTCTCCTGGCTCCTCAAAGGTGATGATGTTGCTCCTCTGTCTAGTGGTGTCAGTACTCAATGAGATCCAATTAATGGGATCCATTAATATATTCTGATTGCCAGTGAAAATCCGTAGTAAAATTCTTTAGCCTCTGACTGTTATTCCATGAAAGATTTTGTGCAGGGAATCTAGAATAACAGAAAAGGAGTCATGTTTTGAGTTGTAATGATAAGCAGACCCACAGAAAGCAGCAGCAGGACCGACAATTTTTCACAAGTGCTTAAATGGGTAATTGGCTGCCTCTAGACATGGGCTGTCTTGTCTTCTTTTCCTTTTTTCTTTTTCAAATTGATCCCTACAGAATAAGCAATGCAACAAGTGTAACTTCATAAATATTGATTGTCCCAACAAGTGTAAGACAAGCTATTTATATAGAATACATTTGGACCTGGAAAATTATGTACTGGAAAGATCAACTAGATAGATAGACTTCTCCCCAAACTCAAGAGCCCCCCGGTGCTGCTGGAGGACAGAAGCAGGGAGGCCACTCTAGGTGTCCACACTCAAACTACACCTGAAAATGAATCACTTTTATTCAGAATCACATCAATAGAATTAGAGTTCATGCCTTCAGAATCCCTGTGGGCTTTGCCCTCAGTTATCTGCTGCTTTCCACCTTCTAACCCACTCCACCAATCAAACTTCAGGGTATTCAAAAGATGATACAAATAGAGAGGCCAGACTTGTCCACAGGCAAAAGAAATGAAGGAAAACCTGGTTCAAAGATGGGCCAACCTGTGAATGTCTGATAAGATGACCGTATAGGCAAAGAAAAGCCACCAGATAAGACCTAGCAGATGGTAACCCAAGCCCACCTTTTGTAGGCACCAGGTGAAATACCAACAGACTAGCTTGGACTAGGAGATCACCTTGGTCTTTTGGGATACCATTGAGCCTTGCAGGAGACAACAGTGAGGTGACATTATCAGCTGAAGTGTCCTTGCACCAATAATGTCAGGAGTTTGTTCCCTTCAGCGACACCAAGAAAAACACCCCAAATTGTTGGAAGAACTAGGAATGCTGCTGGTGAAGGGGTAGTTTTATTCAGTGCATTCATAAAACTTTATCTCCTAAGTCAGTTTCCACTGAAGAAAACTCTTCTAATTCGGAAGATAACTAGATGGTTAATAACTGGCCCAGAGCTAAGAAATACAAATTTTAATGAAGATTGTCACAAAATCTGTATTGCACCTGTTAATTTTCCTGACTACTTCTACTTTGTTATTCAGTTAATGATTTTGGACAAGACTTTCAAGCCTCAGTGCATAAACTTACAGCTGCAAACCCTTTTTTTTAGGGACCCAAGGCAGTGGCTTTTACTTCTGCACTCTTTCCTGAATATTTTGAAGGCAACCAGATCATTCATAGATAGTTAATAAGATATGAAGCCGTTCACATCTAACACTGCCACCCACACACACAACGTTACTACCTAAGCAGTTGGCCTATTTTCTCTATTAAACTCTACACACCGTGGAAGGATGAGCCTTAAATCATGACAAACTGTCTAGGCAACAGCAGTAGTTAAAACTCATGGTTAATACAATTCACCACAACTTTAGCATTTAATGATTTTTCAATAAATCTCCCAAGCTCCACGCTTAGTTAATTTGTTTTCAGCCCCATTTCCTTTCAGGAAGTAGGTCTGCAACCAGCTTTTTATTATTTTGCCAGAATTTTATTATTGTCTTCTTTATTAATATTTTATTGCCATTTGTTCTTATAAGCCCATTGTATTTAATGCAATTTGAAGCAGAGACCTCAGGCCACAGCTGGAGAAAAAATGTCATTTTTTTAATGACTGATTCAAGTAGTACCTGTACATTTTACCCCAACGCTTATCTGTGTGCCCAAACCATGTCCCCAGAGACATTACAAGGACAAAATAAAGATGATTTCTAAACCAAACCAGTAGTCCCATCTGGTTCCAGCCTGACACACAGCATCTCAACAAGCCGAAGTGAAGAGGCGGTGTTGAGGTTAAAGTAGATTTAACCACCAAAGTAAATGTTTATCAGCTATTGTCTTAGATACAGGCTGTAGATCAACACATACTTAAACAAACAAGCAAAAAAAAAAATTAAGTGAGCTTTTCTGTAATTAAATATCATATCTGCTTTATTGCTTTCATCCAGACCTGCTCTCCAGCCTGGTTCGGTGCATGGCCAAGGAGCAGAAGTGCTCCTGATGGCATGAGGCAGGGAACCATGTGGAAGCAATAAAAAGGGAGATGAGATGGATTTCTTCTCTGGCACTACAGGCTTATGCTGCTGAAGTATTTACTGAGCTGTAGTCTGGTGGGAATTTTATGATACTGTTAAGCTAGCGGGCACTGGTAGGAGCTTGTCTCCTGGTCCCTCCTGGCAGCACATTTCTACTTTCTCTCTTGCATTGCTGCTCATCCTCACATGAAACCACAACAACCTGAGTTAAAGACTCTCTCTTCCCTTTCCTCTCCCCACCTCTCCCTCTCTCTTTGCCTCTCCACATCAGTTTGATGCTCTTTGTGCACCAGTCCCAGCTTCAAGCAAGCACTGGTCATCAGCAACTGGAAAATCAGAGAGGTATTCTCTGAATAGGCAAAAATGTCTGTGCAGCTGGGATGATTTTTTTGCTGCCTTGCTTTTGTCTGCCATTTCAGAGAATCATAGAGTTATAGAATGGTCTGGGTTGGAAGGGACCCCAAGGATTAGAGAGCTCCAACCCCCCTGCCACAGGCAGGGACACCAACCTCCAGGCCTGGAGCTACACAAGGTTGCCCAGGGCCCCATCCAGCCTGGCCTTGAACACCCTCAGGCATGGGACACCCACCCCAAATCTGGGCAGCTCCTTCCAGCCCCTCACCACTCTCTCTGTAAAAAACATCCCCCTAATATCTCATCTAACCCTTCCCTCCTCCAGCTTCACTCCATCCCCCTTGTCCTACCAGTCTCTGCCCTTTAACAAGCTGATTCCCCTCCTGTTCCTCTGCTCCCTTCAGGGACTGGAAGGCTGCAATGAGGTCCCCCTGCAGCCTTCTCTTCTCCAGGCTGAACCAGCCCAGCTCCCTCAGCCTCTCTGCGTAGGGGAGCTGCTCCAGCCCTCTAATCATCTTTGTGGCTCCTCTGAACCCTCTCCAACAGTCCCACATCTTTCTTGTCCTGGGGCCCCAGCTCTGGACACAGGACTCCAGCTGGGGCCTCACGAGGGCAGAGCAGAGAGGGACAATCACCTCCCTGTCCCTTCTGGCCACCCCTCTTCTGATGACAGTCCTTGTTAAACCTTTATAGACCAGGCTTTACTTCAGTAGGCCTGAGAGTTCCTCACCTCAAGCCCCTGGGAGAGCAAGGAGAAGGTGTTTTGCAACACCTCAGCTGTTCTTATCAGTCCTCAAAAGGGAAGTGAGGCTGTGGGGTATGGAGGAAGGATAGCAATGCTTGCTCTGCTTGTGCTTTTACCTCTGATAAGCGGAAACAGAAACCCCCGTTATCTGTCCTTCCCTAAAACCATCAATCTCTAACCAAACTCAGCCTCAGCTGTGCTAAAATATTATCTCCCACTCAGAAGGTTGTCTGAGGATCAGTGCTGATGAGCAGAGGAGTATGCAAAAACGTCTCTATGCCTCTTCCCACATCATCTGTCCTCCCTGCTGATGTAGTTTGGAGCTGTCTCAAGGTTACTTCAATTCATGCCGGTATAATCTGGAGGCCAGGATGGGTGAGAATGTGGGTCCTGCTGCCCACTGCAGCTGGACCATCTCAGCAGCAGCCGTGAGGGATGGCTGGTGCAGGTGAAAAGAGATCAGACAACTTTATTCTCTAACTTTGCCAGGGGTTGGTGATTTGCAGGTTGCAGCACCGCAGCTCCACAAATAGATGCGTTGGCACACTGGCCCGTATTGCTAAAGCAACGCGCCGTAGAGCCATGCACTTAGCCCTTGGTCCCATAATCATTAATGCTGGGCCTAATTACAGATTAACTTGAAATACGGACTGGATCAGATGAAGGCAGACAGCTGTGTTTCTAGCAACCTAGGTGGACAGCACTGCACTGTTCCTGAGCCAGCTTTTCTGCCGGCGTTACGCAAGCCTCACATCTCGTGGCCGTAGAATTTTGTCTGGTGCAAGAAATCCGAAAGCTGGGCTTCTTACAGCATGAAGTCATGGCCTCTGAGTGCCTTATCAATTAATCCTCCCTTTCCCAAAGGTATGATTTTAAAAGGGCAGACAATGGCAGGACAAGGGCGATGGATTAAAAGCTAAAGGAAGGAAGGGTTAGATGAGATATTAGGGGGAAGTTTTTTACAGAGGGAGTGGTGAGGGGCTGGAAGGGGCTGCCCAGATTTGGGGTGGATGCCCCATCCCTGGAAGTGTTCAAGGCCAGGTTGGATGGGGCCCTGGGCAACCTTGTGTAGCTCCAGGCCTGGAGGTTGGTGGCCCTGCCTGTGGCAGAGGGGTTGGAACTCTGTGATCCTTGGGGTCCCTTCCAACCCATGCCATTCTATCATTCTGTGATTCTATATGATTTGTGAGCAATCACAAATGAAAAGTTAAATGAATATGCAAAACCCCCTCCCTCCCTCCCTCCCTCCCTCCCTCCCTCCCTCCCTTCCTTCCTTCCTTCCTTCCTTCCTTCCTTCCTTCCTTCCTTCCTTCCTTCCTTCCTTCCTTCCTTCCTTCCTTCCTTCCTTCCTTCCTTCCTTCCTGCCTTCCTGCCTTCCTGCCTTCCTTCCTTCCTTCCTTCCTTCCTGCCTTCCTGCCTTCCTGCCTTCCTTCCTGCCTTCCTTCCTGCCTTCCTTCCTGCCTTCCTGCCTTCTTGCCCTCCTGCCCTCCCACTTCAAAACAGAAATTAGGTGGGTTGATAAGGCAGGGCGTGAATCTGGCACTTTGCCACCATCTACAGTTTATCTGCCCTGTGACAGTCTCCAGGATACTGCACTCAACATGTTTCTGAATGTGAACTTTCCAGTCACAGAAAGACAGACAGACAGACAGAAAGTTCATAGAGTCACAGAACCACCTGGGTCGGAAGAGACCCTTTAGATCATTGAGTCCAGCCACAGCCTAACCCTGCCCAGCCCCCTGAGTTCACGTCCTTAAGCACTTCATCTACAAGCCTGTTAAGTACCTGCAGGGATGGTGGCTCCACAACCTCCCTGGGCAGCCTGTCCCAATGCCTGACAACCCTTTTGGTAAACACATTCTTCCTGATATCTGACATAAACCTCCCTTGGTGCAATTTTAAGCCATTTCCTCCCATCCTATTGCCTGTCACCCAACAGAAGAGACCAATCCTGACTAGTTGGGTTGGAAGGAACCTCAAAGCCCATCTAGTCCCAACCCCTTGCTCAATCTTCTTTCCTTCAGTTTAAACCTATTCCCCTTGTCCCGTCCCTCCCTGCCCTTGGCTTGAGACCCTCTCCAACTTTCCTGAAGCCCCTCGAGAGACTGGAAGGGGCTCAGGTGTCTCCCCAGAACTTTCTTTTCTCCAGGCTGAACCAGCCCAGGTCTCCCAGACAGTCTTTGTAGGAGAAGTGCTCCAGCCTTTGCATCACCTCCACGGCCTCCTCTGGACTCCCTCCAGATGTTCCCTGTAGTTCTGGATGCCCAAAATGAGATGCTTAATTCCTAAACGTAGAGTGGCAGGCACAAAGGTTTAAAAATTGCTGACTTACTTTGTAACTCTAGCTGTCTTAGACTGAAAACTACAAGTTGGTTTACATAGCATCATTACTGTAATAGCTGCATTTGTGGGGGTGTTTTTAACCTGTACAGTCAATTTTTCTGAGTATTCTCAATGTAAACTGTTTATTTAGGATTTATCACATATGCCACTATTAAGAGCAAAAGTACACTGAGGCGTGGGCATATAAATATCCTTCATTGATACTGTCCAATATATATTTGGAAAGAACCATGTGCTAGGCTGGTATTCTTGCTCTCACCTACTAATGTCTTTGCAAACTACTTCCTACAGGGGTGGGTCGTCAGTCAGTGCTGGAGGGGTTTGGGCCTCTCCCATTCACATCCCACTCAAAGGAATGAATCGATACTGTTCTGTAGTGGTGGACAAGAGCACTCATAGGAGATCAGACTATAGACAGAAACTCAGAGATTTTGGTCTACTCCTATTCTGCTGGCTTCCTTTTTAACTCCCTGTCCCTAACCAGAGAAGGAATCCTCAGGGAATCCTGCTACACTGGGCCTTGGCCTCAGTGACAGGAACATAGGACTCTGTGACAATCTGGATGGACGTGGTCTTATCAAATCTTCTATCAATATAAACCTTGCACAAGAGATCAGAGGAGAAAAGAGATCTAGTCCAAAATGACAGCAGTTTTAGAGCTAAACAGTGCAATTGTCAAAAACTAGTTAGTGAATCAATGCCCTTCTCAGTAAATAAATAAGCCTTGGGTAGATTATAAAAGCTATAACATGTCTTTCACATAAACTGCCTTGGAGCTGGCTGGCCTTCCAAAAAACCCCTGCAGTACAAGAGATGAGGTGATACAGTCAGCATGGGGAATCCCAACTATGCTTTTCAGTATGGACTTGAACATAGAACCTGTTGGCAGTTGAACATGACTACATGATATCCAGGAAGCATTTTATTTAGTCCCATATGAACTTTTATTTGTGGCAGCCTGGATATCTGTCAGTGTTATTTCTGTAAAGCTGGAACCCTGAAGAATTAAATCGTGTGGTTTACTCATTTCTAACATGCCTTACACATGGAATATTGCTTGATTGCTTGAGGAAGATAATGGAAGTGTTTATGAGATAAAAATTCTCCCCAGAGATATGGGAGCCAGTAATTAGAAAAACAAACTCTACGTCCCTTAGAACGTTTTGGTGAAAGTTTGAGATATCTCGGAGGGAGCAGATGATAACAGCTGGTGTTCCAGGGAGTGTAGGAATGCGATGATGAAATCCTTCAACCAGTAGATGTCACTGGCGGGATCTCGATGGGTTCGCAAGGCGAGCTGTGACTTCTCAGTACTTTGATTCCAGAAGAGAGGAAGAAAGGCCTCATCTCCCTGGGCCTTTTGCTTAAAATAGTTCCTTCACAAACTGGGGAAGAGTCATGCTCCCTGCTACATACTTACCATCCAAGTCTTGCATCTCTGGGGCAGTACATGATTTTGGGGATCTGACTGAGTTTAAATTCTGCTCTAATCTGAGAACCAGCCGGACCTAGGAACTTTGTAAGGCTCCACCACAGAAACTGTTGTACCCTTCCTTCCCAGTCTGCCAGCTGTTTGGTAAGCTGCTATCCTGGTTACATTTCAGCTCTCACTCCTAAAAAGTATCAGCTCTTAACATAGTCTGTCTTTGCATGAGCAGCAAAGGCCCTTGTAAACCCAAAGTAGCCTACCTTCAGTCTCTGGTTGATAGAGTTCCTTGTAAGAACCTCTGCAACAAAGAAAATCTCCTCTCACTTTCCACAAAGAGTACACAACCTATGCATCTACATGACATTTAAGCATACACATAGCACAGGACCTCATTAGACCATTACCTGATGGTTTTATAGTTCTTCAAGAAACCCCCATACTGAATCATTGCAGTATAGCCACCTCTAAGACAGGTATCTAACTCCAACAGTGAGTTTCCCCCAAAAATCTTGTCAGGGTGATCATATTTATATAAAATGATTCAAAATGTTTTCAATTTTTTTTATTTTTTCCTTTTTTGACTTTTGTACCCTCTTCAGGCTAAATAGATGTTTTTCAGCAAATTCCAACATTATTGGTGCTACACAAGAAGCATTGTCTTGTTTCTCCAAACTTTTGTTTACTTCAAAGTTACTACCTTGCTCTGCCATCCCCAAACAGTAAATACAGCAGTCTGATTTATTTTCTCTATTGCACTCATGTTTCCTTTCTAAAACAAACAGTTTTAGAGAAGATAAGGAAAAAAACCAACTTACTTATGCAATTGCTGTTTTTCCCAGGGCTTCCAAGCGTCTTCTAGTTACTAGGACCATTAGGACCATGATTCAATTAAAAGGTTAAATGTACATATAAATTTAAATCAGTAACTACAGCTTAATCATCTTCAGTACACTTTTAAACAGGCATTTTAATGATTCAGAGCCTAATTGTCTTGTCTTTACTATTGTATCTCTGTATGTTGACGGGTTTTTACTCTTGTCATTCTAAGACAGTAATTGCTGGTCTCAAGAGCTTGGGTCATACAGATCTGAGAACAGGACTCATCTGGCAGATGAGATGAATGAATGCACGCCAGCTCCATGGCCCAGACACCAAAACCAGGTGTAAGCAGGATCATGGTGCAGGAATACCCAGTTTTCACGTGGGTGCAGAAGGTCTGGGTTCACGCAGCGCTGCACCCGAGTTTGGCCCCTAACAGGGCTTCTTCCAGACCTCTGTGTGAGAGCCTGCTTAGTCCTGCAGCTTCTTCTGCTCAGCTTCTTTGAACCAAGCTCCACATCCCAAGATTTCAGCCTGACTTCCCACAGCAAGGGAGCATCCCACAGCTGTCCCCTTCTCCGTAATTCTTTTCTCCTTGGAAGGTGGGGGTAGCAGGAGGGAGGGTGCTATGGAAACACTGTGCAAGAGGGGAACATTCGGTGCCATAGCAAACGACGAGGTAACTCCGAAAAAAGTGCCTTGTCTTTTGCTGAGCAAGCTAAAGCCTGGAAATGTCAGCTGAACAGCTGATAGAAACTGAAAAACTGATAGAAACTGAAAAACTGATAGAAACTCCTGAAAACTTTTTTTTTTTTTAATGTGAAAATGCATATTGCTGCCTCTCACAGCTTACTCTGTGTGGAGCTTTTTGAACCAAATGTCATTCCTTTGCAGCTCCCTTGGACCACGTGCAGTTACAGGCCTACAAGAAAGCTGGGGAGAGGGACTTTTTAGAAGGGCCTGGAGTGACAGGATGAGGGGGAATGGTTTTAAATTGGAAGGGGGTGGATTTAGATTGGATATTAGGAAGAAATTATTCTCTCTGAGGGTGGTGAGGCCCTGCCACAGGTTGAACAGGAAAGTGGTGGCTGCCCCCTCCCTGGAGGTGTGCAAGGCCGGGTTGGATGGGGCCTTGAGCGGCCTGGTCTGGCGAGAGGTGTCCTTGCCCACGGCAGGGGGTTAGGACTTGATAATCTTTAAGGTCCCCTCCAGCCCAAACCATTCTGTGTTTCTATGATTCTACTTCTGCCCAATATTAGTAAGTTCTCTAGTTATTTGTGACATCGGTGTAAGACCACACCCAAAATTAGTCTGTCTTGAAATCCCTACGCCTAATTACACCGATCAGTTCTCAACAAATTTAAAGCCTGGATGTCCCACACCCTAACAAGACAGATGTACATTTTAGGATTTGCTCTACAGCTCAAAAAGGAGCTGAAAATGCACTGAAGTGTATAGTTACAACTGATACCCAGCATATGGTCATAAATTCATAAAAAGTAGGATCCTGTATCTTCCCAGTAAAGAACTAAAACCTCTCCTACCAAAAAAACCCCCCAAAACCGAAAACTGCCAAAAAAGCAAGAAGTTAGCAGATCTCCTGTAACAAAAGGATGGGGAAGGTGGCCTCCTGAGGTCTCTTCCTGACATGTTTTGTAAGTTTCCATGGGCCAAACTCTAGTATTATCTCCCTGTAGAAGAAAAACACAATACACCAGCTTGTGCCAAATGTGGGTTTAAAGAATATTTAGTCAGCATCTTTTTCTCATGTTGAAATTACAATCCTATTAAAACAGCTGGAATTATAGTTTAACAGCGAAATTGTATCATTAAAAAATCAATTTTTCATGAAGATGTCCTTGGAAATACCAGAATGTAACAGCCAGACCATGAACCCAGCCTAAGCCGGGCCTTGATTTATGCTCTTGTGATTTCAAGGCAACCTCTGAATAGCTATTGTACCATTTACTGTGACAAATAGAGCGACTGGCAGGGGAACGATGAAAAAGCATTATCTGGATGGTAGAAAACTACGTCAGATAATGTTATAATCTGTGGATTCACAATTGTAGGATAGGAGGAGGAAAGTTGCCACATCGCTGCAGGGCAGGGAAGTCTCTCAATACCCAGAATAAAGCAGAGCAGGACCCAGCATCGCCACTTCTCTGTCAGGATTTCATTCTCACCGATTCTTCTTTTCTTGCCTTTTATTTTCTCTTTCATTTTATTATTTTTCCTGTGTATTTTGCTGTTTCAGGTGCAGGTCTCAGTGTCAGCGACAATGAGTCTTGTCATGGCAGCCAGGACGGTGGCAGCATGGCGAACTCCCAGATCGTAGAGCTCAGAAGAATACCCATAGCAGACACTCACCTCTAACTCAGCGGTTTGCTTGGGGAATTTGGGGATTTTATTTGTTTTGTTGGATTTTTTTGTTGGTTTTTTTGTTGGTTTTTTTTTTTTTTTAATTCAATCCTTGGTATTTTTATATTTGTACTTCCTTTTGCACTAAAACCCTCTATGAAGCTGTGTAGTAGAATGCTGTGAGCTTTACTGAATGTTTAACAAGGAATGTTTGCTTGAGGTTTTGTATACCAGAAAATAAACTATAAATTTTTCACAGTGGCTGAGCATCAATAGAGACCAGGGCGATCGGCCTAGATTTGTATCTTGTAGCTAGATGACATACTTCACAAACTGTAGCTTTTTTTTTTTAATTAACCTGTACGTGTAACACTAATTAATAAAAAAAAATAATAGAGTCTGTTTGATACAAACTGTTATTTCTGTTATTTCTGCACGCTGATTATGGAATGGAAGGTGATACAGGCACACTGTCAGACAGGAGAAGGTTGTCATTACACACAGTTCTTCAAAGTTTCCTATAGCTGTACCCTCCCCATTGGTTCTTGAGTTATCCCAAATCTGTGAACTCCACAAACTCAAACAAAGACACACACTGGAGCCAGAAAGCTCACAGTTTAAATGGTGACATGATAAAATAAGCAGTGATCTGAAAGGAGCGGAGGGGAGGGGAGGGGAGATAAAGGACAAGAGAGAAACCACTGGCAGCTGCATGCTGCCCACTGCGTTATCTTTCTGGTTTCATAATAATAAACTCTCACTCTTCTCACAGTCAGAAATAAGGGGGAATTCCAAAGAGTCGGATTTTATGTTAAGCTCTGTGGGTGCTGGGTAGCTCTCCCTTGCTCTGATTGAAGGGTTCAAGTACTGCGTTACAAACAGGTCAGTAATCTGGGGTCGTAAATGAGCAAGAAAAGTTCCTCCCTTGAAAGAAAAAAGAAGGAAAAAACAGAGAGGAAGTTATCTCAGAACTGAGAGGGGGAGGCAAAGCCGATCGTGTAGGAATCATTAACTCTGCCTATGCACAGACACTCTGGAAGAAAAACACATTAAGGCAGGAAAGCAAGGGAATTTTCCTCTGTACATTTCTGAGCAGAGTATAGAAATGCAGCAAATGGGAGTGCAAGCCTTTCATACCTTCTTGGGGAACTTGCCTAAAGGCTAAACGCTGGGCGAGCTCTGAAGCTCAGAGCAGCAACCTCTCCCTTTCAAAGGGAACTTTTGTTATGGAAACCTTTCTGTGAGTTTTACTAGCCATACACAAATTTTACTGTATCTAATTACTTGCTGAGCTGGAGGGGGGGAGATAGGGGGGGAAGAAACAACAAAAAAAAAAGAAGAAAAAAGGAAAAAAGGCCAAACAAGCACCACTTTCTGCGTCCCAGTTCTGTAACAGCTGGTAGAGCTGCATGGCTTACACTCATCACTCATACCCAGAGCAGACATAATCTTTAAGGTCTGATACAAACACAGTCGCAGGCACAGGAAACTATTTCTAGCCAGCAAACCCTTACACAAGTGCTTCTTAAGTACACATTTGAATTGATGGGAAATGAGAGTGTCTATATTTAATTAGTACGTGTTCTGCTTGCGTCGAGTCTTAAATTTCCAGCTCCCAGGAATTTTGTTGACTCTGTTCATGCTGGCCACGCCACGGAGCAAACGGGGCTGAGCCTTTGTGGTTGATGGCAACACTAACTTCAGGGTGAGGTGTGTGGTGGGGGGAAATGAGACTCGCCACGGGGCAGCAAGAGAGAAGGGGTGGCCTTTGCAATGGGACACAGTGCATCTGAAGGAGGACGGGGCAGCTTTGTGCAAGGATGAGCCAGCTAAGCACAGTTTGTAATTCAATTTTCTGCCCATACTTACACATGCTGAAAGGGGACTTCTCTGGGTAACCCAACGAACTGCAAGCATTCATCAGACCAGTGTCTCAGCCCAGTTAAAATTCGTTTTGGACGCTGCACTACACTGCTTTTTAAACCTCTGCGCAGGAAGCCTGTCACTTGAAGAGTTTTCTATTTCCTCTCATTCTTCCTGAATCATGAGTGTTGTCCATCACCGACACATCTCCTCTCCCACGAAAGCCTTAACGTGAAGCCCGCGGAGCGATTGCAACACTTGCTCCCTTGCGAGAGGCAGTCAGGGCTGTAGCAGATGTTTCGTTAACTGGCGCTACATGCCACTACATGCTGGGAGAAAACTTATAAAAGGAGGATGTTTGTTTGATTTTTGACTCACCACCATAAATGCTAATACTTTGTGTCACTTCAACTTGTTGCACAACTGGCCCGGTTAGGGATTTACTGTAAAATGCATCAGCGTTTTCGGAGCGGATCAGGAGGGTGACGTCTGCTTGCCAGCATGTCTCAGACTGTGAAGTCTCCAGGTGGTGCTCGCATGGCTTCAGATCAGGAGACGAATTTTGGTTTCGTTCTAGTAGCTTTTGGGTGGTTTTTAATAGGAAAACTGGTGGGTTTCTCTCAGCTTCTCTCGCAGCAGAGGGAGCAGGAGCAGGGTACCTGCGTACTTGGACTCAGAGATGCCTGGCAGTCTGGAACACCACCTCAGCAGTCGCCTTGCCTTCATGTAACCAGCTAGAGTTCCACCTGTGATCCCTGATTTCGGGCATTATTTAGAACTATTTGATAGAGAGTGTGAACTTCTTTGGTTTCTATAGGATGAATGAATCCACAGCTAGACGCTTTCTTCCCAGGGAGAGTGGAGGCCCTGGTACAGGATGCCCAGAGAAGCTGGGGTTGCCCCTGAATCCCTGGAGGTGTTCAAGGCCAGGTTGGATGGGGCTTTGGGCACCCTGGGATGGAGACATGTCCCTGCTCTTGGCAGGGGGTAGCACTAGATGGGCTTTGAGGTCCCTTTCCACCCAAGCCATTCTACCTAAGGAGCTGCCATGTTCAGATGACTAACTCCTTCCACCCTTTGCTTTCTTCCTCTAAAGTCAAGAACACCAGGACACTTGCTGCGTTTGTTTTCTTCCCTACAAAAGGAGCCATCGCTTCTCCACAGGAGCCCATTCTCTGTGTTCAGAAGGGCAGAAGGAGCTATGGTTAATATATGTGTAAGATCAGTAGCTCACTGTGTGGAGGAGGACTTCCTTTCCAGACCAGCTTTACCTGAAGCTACGTTAGTATGTATGTAGATCAGATGAACAACTGGATGTGTTTCAGGAGTTTATAATAATCACCCCTGTGCCAATATAGAGTAACTTCACTTTGTGAAGTATGCCTGCTTGTATTTCACATTCAAGTGCATACCTGATGGAAAGTAGTAAGTTCAATGGACATCTTCTAAATGTTTTAGAGAGCCCGTGGAGAAGATACTGATTTCTTTTTTCTTGGCACATATCCAAAATAACTCAATTTGTATCAGGGACCTGAAAAATAAAATCAGCTTTTTTGGTTCTGTGTTGGTTTTTATTTTTAAATTTTACAACCGATAGAAGAGCTTCAAAATATCCACGTTCTGTCTCCACCATGTAAATGCTTAGTGCTCCAATATCCTACATCTGAAGACATCATCCTGCAGAGAACTGTGCAGTGAGAGCTTTGATCTGCAAGGGATTAAATTGTATTGAGAGCTTTACAGCAACAAAGTGCCTATGTGCTCAACATAAAATTATGTTAAATTGACTGATCATGCAGAGGTTTGACTAGAAAATTGCTTAAGTTCAGGCATATCCTGCTGTCAAATACATTTTGCTATGGCTCAGCCTACACTGTTGACCTCAAGCTACTGCTGTAAATTTTGCTTCACCAGCATTAGTGCGAACCAGTAAAAAATCACGTGTGCCCAGTTTGGTGGCAGTGAAATTTGCTTCTGAGTTACATCTACTGGTGGTAATGTAGTAAAAATACCACATACAGTGTAGTGCTAGTCTGTTCCAATCAGTTTTTTATTCTATTCATTTCCACAGAAAGAATAAAAAACAATGTCAACTTTTTGTTTCATGGTTCAAAATCATCTTCTGTGCCATAAATACAGGGAAAGAGCCCAGAGAAGCTGGGGCTGCCCCTGGATCCCTGGCAAGGTTCAAGGCCGGGTTGGATGGGGCTTGGGGCACCCTGGGCTGAGAGGGGGTGTCCCTGTCCATGAGAGGGGGCCACTGAGCCCTTTGGATGCAAGCCAGTCTGAGCTTCTGAAATTCTATGGTTTTATCCAGTTTCACCCCACCTGGAGAAAATATCTATTGAGAGGCTCAGGAGTGGAGATAAGGAGAGGGAGAGGTCATCCCACAATCAGCAAAATGGGCAGAACAGACTCAACACGGAATAAAGGACAGAAAACTCTCTAATTGATGTCACTGCCCTGCACCCCCAGTGACACCAGTCGCATGATGAGAAGTGCAGCCAGAGCTTAAAGCACCCCCCCCACACACACCCCTCCCTGCTTAGCAAACTTCACTTGAGTCAGGATTTCGCTCCCTTCTTCCCCCCACTGTGGCACAGGGAGGGGCAGGGACTGGGGGAAACGGGGGTTTCAGTCAGTTCTTCATAAGTTGTTTTCCTTCTTAGATGGGGGGAGCATTCCTCACCCCCTGCCCCTGCTGCACCCTGGGGTCCCACCCACAGCGGACAGTCCTCCATGAACTTCTCCAGTGTGAGTCCTTTCCCACAGAGCATCAGCTCTTCCGCAGCTGCCCCAGCGTGGGTCACTGCTCTGGGTGCAGTCATCAATCACAGAATGTCTCTCAGTCTCTCAGGCCCAGACTGCTCCAGGCTGGTCCCCCACGGGGTCACAAGCCCCCCAGCAAACCTGCTCTGGTGTGGGTCGCTCTCTCACTCAGCTCTGTGTCTCTGTCACTCTGCAAGTGCTGCCAGGGGCTTGCTGCAACACAGGTCACAGCCTCTTCTGTATGTCTCCCCCTGCTCCAGCGTGGGGCCTCTCCACAGGCTGCAGGTGGGGTCTGGGCCTTTTCCATGGGCTGTGGGGGGCACCCACTCCACCATGGGTTTCTCCAAGGGCATCTCTCTCTCTGGCACCTGGGCCACCTCCTCCCCTCCCTTCCCTGCCCTTGGTGCCTGCACAGTCTCTCCCACCTTTTCACAAAAAGCAGCCGCTGGCATTTTCCCTCCTCACTGTGATTCCCAGAGGTGCTGTGACCGGTGCTGATGGGCTCAGCCTTGGTCAGCATCAGGTCCGGCCTTGAGCTGGCTGGTCTTTGCTCTGGGGGGGGGCTGATGAAAGCTCCAGAAGCTTCCCCTGCAGCCCCCTCCTCCTCCAGAACCTTGCCACACAGAATCACAACATTGTACAAACTGGCCCAAATGGGAACACAAAGAAACTAAAGGTGGTTTTGGTTGGGTGGGATTAACTCATTCAATGGCCTGTTAACGGAAGAGGCATCATACCCAAATTTCAGAGAAATTTATAAATATTTCTTGTTGTTATTACTGAATTTCAACACTTTATGCTTTCTGTGCAAATATGAAGACTAACATGACTAATTTTTGGTCCTGCTGCTTTGCTCAGCATCCCACGGAAGGTAAGCACTCTGCTCTTCCCAGAGGTGGTGGATTTTCCTCACAGAATTATTTTGCCATTGGCTCATCCTACAGACTGTGAGGACTTTTGAGAAGAAACGTATTCTAGGAGCTGTGAGCACAGAGCTTGGGAGAATAGATTTAATAACCCCGGCACCGCTGCCTTACAGCTTGGAGATGGCCCCAGGAACATCTTCCAACAACTGCTGGCGTTAAGAGTGTAGGGAAGGTTTCTTAACTGCAGCTGTCAGGATTTCCCCCAACTCATGAGACAGGCTTTGGAGATGGCATGGTCACTCCTGTGCTGTAGCACCACTGGTCCGAGCACACGGTGATTTTTACACAGGGACTCTTAACATGCACAAGCTGTCATCTCCAGCGTGGCTCTACCCTTCATGCAGAGCCAGCAGCAGCATCTGGCCTGTCTTTTGATGGTTCAAAGCGTGTCTGAAACACAAGTACGTGTCCCCGTGTGCACACAAACGGAAAATAATTGCAGCATGTAATAATATAATGAAAATAAATTCTGTTTCAATCTGGAAGCCGAAACGCTGCGGTTCAGGTTATGAAACAGGTTTCCCTGGAAACTTCTTGGCTCCTGCTTTGCAATTCCTGAACCGAAGTTAAGCATGTGATTTCCCAGTTTCCTAACTGGAAAGAATCACGCATCGAGGCATGGGACATACAGATGCCAACAGGGCTGCAAAAAGGAGGGGATGCCTGAAACCTCCCTCTCTTGTCCTCCTGAGGTGCACAAGCTTGTGATGCACTGCCTGCAACCCCTCTACGCAGCACCCACCGTGATGCTGCTGCCTCAGATCTGTCTGTTGCCAGTGCTGGGGAAGCAGAGAAGCAAATACAAAGATTTTCCCATCTGGCAAGGACCAGAAAGATTTCTTAGTGTATTAGAAAGCGTTAGGTGGGAAGGGACCTTTAAAGGCCATCTAGTCCAACCTCCTGCAGTGAGCAGGGGCTTCTTCACTAGATCAGATTGCTCAGAGCCCCATCAAGCCTGACCTTGAATGTCTCCAGGGATGGGGTCTCCACCACCTTTCTGGACAACCTGTGCCAGTGATCTACCATCCTCAGAGTGATTCAATGAAATATAATAATGCTGAATAGATTGATGTAGGTGTATTTGGTTTGGATTTTAGTGGAATCTGGCTGTGCTCTAACTGTGTGGGCTGTTTCGTGAAAGCGGCTACACAACTTAGCCTTGAAGCCAGTGAAGATAGGAGAGTCATAAATAAGGAGACTAATGACCAATTAAGAGACAGAGTATATCTTGTTTTCAGTGAAAAGGAGTGTGGTTTTGAGCTCAGATAACCATGGAGGAG
Organism: Gallinula chloropus; assembly: GCF_964237585.1. NCBI lineage: Eukaryota > Metazoa > Chordata > Aves > Gruiformes > Rallidae > Gallinula > Gallinula chloropus. Next base: position 3,561,406 of record NC_140089.1, on the reverse strand, counting down.
AAACCTAAAGAGCATGTGCTGAGAGCGAGGAAGACGCCTGAAGACCACCAGCAGACCCACTAGGTGTCACTGAGCACAGTCTATCTGGGAGGAGTTAATGTAAATTACTTCCTGGAAATAATTTGCACAACCCTGCCTTTTCTTAGAAATTATAACAAATATGTAGAGTTAATCTGTATAAACATGAGTGCACACATTCAGAGGAGCGATCCCCTGTGTGGCCGGTGCTGCAATAAAGAATACCTGCTTGATAGTCACCAAGTACTGAGTTTTGATTCTGGCTTTCTGAGGCACCAAGAGTGAAGAACTTTTTCCTAATATCCACCCTAAATCCCCCCTTTTCTAGTTTAAAACCATCCCCTTGCAGCCTTCTTTTCTCCAGGCTGAACAAGCCCAACTCTCTCAACCTGGCTTCATCAGAGAGGTGCTCCAGCCCTCGTCTGGACATGCTCCAGCACATCCTTGTGCTCAGGGATGCAGAGCTGGACACAGCACTCCAGGCAAGGTCTTCCCAGAGCAGAGCAGAGGGGCAGAATCAAATCACCTCTCTTGGTCTGCTGGCCATACTCCTTGGGATGCAGCCCAGGATGCAGTTGGCTTTCTAGGTTGCAAGATGCACATTGGTGGCTCACGTCCAGCCTTTCATCCACAATTCCTCTCAAGGCATTTTCCTGAGGGCTGCTCTCCAGCACATCATCTTCTATCTTGTATGGATTAAGGGGGTTGCCCCAACACGCACTTGGCTTTGTTGACCTTCATAAGGTTGAACAAAGGCCTGTTCTGCTCCACAGAAGGGGCATGTTGTGCTCCATGCGCATGCGGGACTGTTTTCGCTTTGGGGGAAAAAACATGTTCTGCAGATTAAGCAGGGCAGGAGAAAAAGAACAGACAAACAGAGGCCTCGCTTGAAGTCCTTTTGGGTCCTGATGAAGGGACAGAACGCTTGATCCCTCACCAAACATTTGCATGTGGTCCTTTGTGCAGGACCACTACCATGGTCAGCCCCACTGCCTTGACGCAGGCAGTTATCTGCAGTAGCGGTGAAGTCAGGGCTTGTTCTCTGGTGGTGCTTCAGCACCCAAACCCCGCCTTTGCATCTGTTCTCCATGCCAGAGACATGGTTTGCAGCGCTTCTTGCAGCAGAAATTTAAAATATCCTGCTGGTAGACTTTCTTCTGCTGAAAGAGTGACCCTTCTCCCTGCTCTTACTCAGCATTGGTGGGGCCACACCTTGAGTGCTGGGTCCAGTTCTGGGCTCCTCACCATAAGAAGGACATTGAGGTCCTGGAGCGAGTGTCCAGAGAAGGGCAACCAGGCTGGGGAAGGGGCTGGAGGGCAAATCCTCTGAGGAGCAGCTGAGGGAGCTGGGGGTGTTCAGCCTGTAGGAGAGGAGGCTGAGAGGAGACCTTATCACCGTCTACAACTACCTGAAGGGAGGTTGTAGAGAGGTGGGCGATGGTCTCTTCAGCCAGGGGACAGGAGATGGGGCAAGGGGCAATGGGCTCAAGCTGCACCAGGGCAGGATCAGCTCAGCTGGGAGGGAGAAGTTCTTCCCTGGCAGAGCTGTCAGGGCCTGGAACAGGCTGCCCAGGGAGGGGGTTGAATCACCATCACTGGATGTGTTTAAAAAAAGAGTAGGTGGAGTACTTAGAGATATGGTTTCACATAGGACAGGAATGGTTGGACTTGATGATCTTAAAGGTCTCTCCAACCTTTTAAGTCTGTGATTCTGTGATTCATTGTTCTGCATTTACCACGTCTTGTACCTTCTCCTAGATAATGTCCTGTTCCAGCAAAAAAAAAATCCTGTTCCAGCAAAAAAAAACATCCTCAGAACTGACCATGTGAGCAAGCAAGAGCAGGTAAAGAGGCACTAAAAAGAGAGATGTAGTGCACAAGGAAAAAGCAGAAAGTGCTGAGAAACCTCCTTGCCTCCATCTTTTCATGTTTTCCATCACCCACACCCTGCCCTCTCTTTCCATGTGCATGATGCACATGGCACTCTACCTTCTGGCCAGCATTGCATGCCAGTTCAGAGCACCTAAGGCAAACACTGTGATTCTCCTCTGAGGGTGCCTGTGGCTCTTCTGTCCTTTCATTTGAGAGCCAGACTTCATAGGAGTTGTGTTACTTGACAGCAACGAGGGTCTCTCTGGGGTTAAGAGTGTGTCATCAACCTCTTCTATCCAGTGCTGGCAGAAGACCTCTGTTGCACATTAAGAGACCTCTAATCCTGCTTCTTAGTGGACTAAGGCTGGGTCACCACTGTCCTGCCACCTTAAAAATCATGCTCTGCTGCAGACCATGGAGCAAGGACCAGCCGGGTAAATGCCAGGCAGTCACTAGCAATCCTTCTGACTTGCAAATAGAAAGGCTCATTACAAACATTGGGAGATTAATATTAAAGATAATCCTCTGAGCATGGAAAAGAATCCTGCGTAGCCTCAGGAGATGGACAGCTAAATCCTCGGAGCCAGTATACACAGTTATGCCATCCGACCCTGGGGACACAGACCTTGTTTTTGAAAGCAGCATGCTCTAGAGGAGAAAGTAAATGGAAAAACAATATCATCTTGCTTTCCTAACCCAGAAAAGGAGCCTCGGATGCTCGTGAAAACGGTCTTTTATTGCAAAGGAAGCAGGGGTTGAGATTTTTCTGCCTCTCATAAAAACTGAGGCCAGCGTGATCAAAAAAAGCCATAGTGTTCTGAAGCTGCGTGAATTGGGAAGGAAATGGAGAGCACGTTTCTATTCATGTCTTCTCTGGTTGTGTCTCAGAAATACCATTAGAATCAGTCCTTTCTGGGCAGCAGTGCTAGCCAGCAAGAGGCAGTGCTTTACACAACATATGAAGCAAGTTAACATCTAGATCATAAAACACGAAGTCAGTGGCCATAGACCACAAGTGTTCAGAATTCATTAGTTCTGACTAATTGAGCTGCTTGCTACTTACTTTAATCTGGTATCTACTCTAGAAGGAAAACTGTTGTGTTGAAACTAATTAAAGCCCCTTTGTTTTTTCCTTTTTTTTTTTTGTCTTATATGAGTTTTTTATTAGTGGTGGCAATACATGTTTTGCTCAAAATTAGGTCCATTATTTCCAGTTTTCCTGGGGGAAGAGGGAAACAAAGGCATGCTTAATTCCTTGTGCTGGAGAGAGAGAGCTTCTGTTTTGTAAATAGCCCAGTATTTGATTAATTAGTCTAAAAACTTAAATAAATAAGATGATACACAAATAATGCTGCTTGGATTTGAGAGGGGAGGTTTGAAAGTGAGGTATTTTTTGTTTGCATGTAGAAAGAACACAGGCAGCAGGAAAGGATGGGGGATGTTTAATACCATCAAGCGTGAAGAAGGAGTGGGGGTGAGAAGGATAAGAAGGTGGAGGAGGTGGAGGAGGAGGAGGAGGAGAAGGGGGAGAAGAGTGCCTCCCTGGTAAGACCCATACTAAGCCAAAGCTGAAAACACGTAAAGCGAATCGCTGACAGTGGGTGTCATTGTCTTAGCCTGGTTATTAGCAACTGCAGGATTTGGCCTGGGGTGACTGTTTTCATTTGTACTGGCAGGGTGCAGTCGGCAATGACACCGCTCTACGGCTTCCCAAGGTCAGAGCCTGATCCAGTGGCATTCAGACAACATTCCTTAACATGGGATTTCACTGACCAGAGTTTATGTTTGCAGACATGAAAACCTGCGCTTCGCTGGCCTGTGTTGTGAATGTGGATGCTGTTCTTGGTTTGCAGGTGGAGAAACTGAGTCTCCAGGTCTCTCATAAGAACCTGGACCACAGCTTTGGGTACTTAATTCAGCATGAGACCGGGACACCTGCAATCCCAGAGAAGACAGCAGAACACAATGAACTGACGTGTCAGCTTTAGAAACACTTTACCTGATGGTAGCTGACTGTCCTGACACACAAGCTCTGGCTCAGCTATCCTCCTGTGATCCTGCAGACACTTGGTCTCCAGCATGACATCTGCCTGGCAGCTGCCTCTGCTGTGGAGGAGAGCGGAGGATGCTACAGCTCAGAGAGAGCTGATGGGCAGAGGTGCCATCTGCACCGGCAACTCAGAAGCATGTGGCAGACCTGGCTTGCTCACAGCCCTGGAGCCACAACAGGCAAGATTTGTCCTGGTGCCCATGTGCTTCAGGCTCTCCTGCCACTGGATTTCCACTGCAGAAAGCTGAGTGGATCTCAAACCACCACTGGTATTTCTGGCTAGGACTTTATTAACGCAGAGCTGGGCATCTGCTCCACACGCACTGGGCCTGCACGCAGCAGGAGTGCCTCTCTGAGGGGATGTGGCACACAGCAGAGACAAAAGAGATGCTTCTGTCACCCACTTTGCCCGGAGTCTGGCTTCCCCCTTCTCCTGCAGCCACAGTGACAGCCTTGGGCAATGCCCAGATGATGCCCTGGATCTTCCACCTCTCCCAGTCCTCAGAGCGTTTGCCTTAGCTCTGGAATTATGCTGTAGGGATGATCTTCTCCCAGAGCACTATTGCTCATGTCTAGATTGCAGCTCTGGGTGGGATGGAGATAAAACATTGCAGAGCCCATGCTCTGGGTGCCTTGAGGGTGAAGATCTTGAAGAAGATCTTGAAGAAGAGCTAGTTGCACCTGATGCAACCCCTCTTTACGTCTTGTGGATCATGCAAGTTCCTGCTATGTTCTGGAAGAAAAGAGCTTCACTGGCTGGCCTCCCAGGGCATGGATATGGCTAGCAGGTTATGAAAGAGCTTTGGAAACTGGTCTGGTGGAAGGAGTGAGAGGGAGGGGCATGGGAAGCCCCAAGTTCTCATCTCTTGAGGCCCAACAGACAAGGGAGAGCATGGAAGCTTGCTGGCATCTTGGGACCTTTCTTTCCAGGTCTCAGTTTTAGTTGGTATCACAGCTACCAGGAACCCTCACCAAATTGCACAACGTAGACCACCCAGGCCATGCCAGCCCAGGCCACAGCTCAGGGTCAGCAAAATCCAATCTGGCTTCCTTGTAAGCAGGACGTGGGTGTGAAGCTCAATATCTCTGCTCACCAAGATTACATATTCAATAAAGGTGGTTTAAAGTCTCATGATACAAGGCTTATCCTTGGCTCCTTCGCTAATTTGTCTCTGAGGCCATAAAAATAGCTCTGCTTGACTCTGAGAGGTTGTTTCAGGTTTGGTTTTGTTTCTTGATTGAGCTTTTAATTGGTTTCCAGGGATGCTGGAAGGGCTGGAGAGACCTACACTTTTACGAGTGTTGCAGGCTGTCAAGTCTGGGACAGAAAAGTCTGTCTGGGACCAGAATTTCCTCCTTCACTTTTCTCCCTTTGGTCTTCCCCAGGACAGGATGTCCCCTGTGACAGCACTTTCTTTTCAGCACTCATCTGCTTTTTTTGTTGTGCTGAAGGGCTACCTAGATGGTACCTGCTGGACAGAATTACAGAATCACATAGAATCACACAGTTACAAGGTTGGAAAATACCTTTAAGATCATTGAGTCCAACTATTCCTATCCTATGCTAAACCATCTCTCTAAATACCTCATCTACTTGTATTTTAGACACATTCAGGGATGGTGACTCAACCCCCTCCCTGGGCAGCCTGTTCCAGGCCCTGACAACTCTTTCAGTGAAGAACTTTTCCCTAACATCTAATCTGAACCTGAAATCAGTACTTGTGCAGGGCAAGGTTGGGTCAGCATGTGGGTTGCAAGGGGCTGTGGTGGCAGATGGTGAGTTAGAGCTTGCCCCTTGCCTGCCATGGAAAGGACACAACTGGTCTGAGCCCTCTAGCTCGGTGAATTCAGACTTCAGCTTCCTACAGAGATGCTATTTTTCTTAAGCTCAAAGCAAGTTAAGTTTTTCCTTTATTCAGGCAAGATTTCTAAAGCATCAGCGTCGTCAGCTTCTATAAAATGGGTGAAAATTATTAATAACACAAAGCAGCAGTTGGCTGTGATGTTGTTTTGGTAATAAAAGCGTGGAGGTTTTTCTGTGTGTTGGGAAGCTGGGAAGATACACCAGAGATACACCTATTATTAATGTCTGATTAAACGTCTCTTTCTCTTGATACAGCTATAATTTGTACTATTCAGTACAACAGTAGACTGTCTTTACACATGACTAGTATATTCCGGAATGCCTACCCCTGATTAAAAACAAACATGCTTCTCAGTGTTGAAGAAGGAGGAAAGGCAGTGTTATGGGTAACACGCTGTGTTGCCTTTTCTTTTGTTTGTGGTTGAGTCTCTCTTTTCTTCTTTTTCCATCTTTCTTTCTTTTTTTTCCTTTTGCACATAAGTAAATCATCTTCTGAAGCAAGCACAGAGCGCTGCCACTCTCCATCCTGCACCAACACAGGGTCCTCAACATCTCTGAAAGGTCAAGGTTACATGGGTTTGTTTGTTTTTTTTTTTTTTCTTGGAGGTAATATGATAATATGGGATGTAATATAGCAACATTTGTTTGGACTTTGTGATTGAACAGGAAGGGGAGAGGTTATTTGTGCACACTGCATTTGACTGAACGTGAGTGCCTTTTCCCATGGAAAGCAGCCTGAATATTCAACCCATAATTTGCAAAACAAACAACCCAAAAGAACTTGGCTTGTGCCTTCCATATGTATCTAACGGGATTTAGTCAGAATTAACTGTGTTTACAGGCACAACGTGTGATGCTTGGCCACAGCTTCCCTTTGGCTGCAGATTTTTCCCTTCAGTTGAGCAGCCGGTGTGCAGGGAAGGTGCAGCCCGACACAGCGGGGTGAGGGGGATGATGGGGAGCAAGACACCTTGGCAGTGCCTTATGCAAGCCTGTTGTGTGACATCATGGCTCCTCCAGGCTTTTGGAAGGGTACTGCTCTGCTCCCCTGCCCTGCCCAAATGCTCCTGCTCAAGGACTTTACTATAGAGACATGATGCCCAACTGGCTAAGCCTGAGGAAAGCCATAAGAGCTGCTGAGATGGGATGTGATGGTCCTTCCAGGATGCAGGATGGTCCTTCCAGGATACACACCTGTGCAATCTCAAGATAAATTTACATAGAGAGTAACATGAACATCATGAATGCTGGGAGAAGTATAACTAAGGGCTTAACCCCATGTTAATTTCAAATGGGTGAATGAAAGTAATTGGGACCACTTCCTTACCCACCCCCCTTCTTCCCCAATAAAATGCTAATAAAGCCCACAGTGGGGAGGTAGAGGGGTGGAACTAGGTGGACCCTTGAGGTCCCTTCCAGCCCAAACCATTCTGTGAGCCCATGAATTTTCAGATTGAAAGAAACTGTCCAACATCTGCTAAGACCACCTAGAAACTACCTACCTGCCCCGATTAGGCTTTCCAAGACACCCATCGCTCTAGTAATTAAGTGATTCTTTGTATCTCAAACTGTAACAGCCACTGCCAAATAAAATACAACCATTTAATCATGTTAAATTAGAGCTATAATAATATTAGTCATTGCCTAATAGCCTTTTTTAAGCCACTAGAAAAGTAAAGTCTTGCCAAGAAGACTGTTACCCTTCCACAGTATAAATCAATAAATCATAATTGCACTGCGTACCTTGACCTCTTTTCTACCACAGCATGGAAAACAAACAGCAGGAAGCTAAAGACTGGTTAAGTAATATAAAACAACTTGTAAAGTATAATTCAGGGGGCTGGTTAGGCTTATTTATTCGTAGATCACTCATAATCTCAGGAAGACTCAAATGCACTCGATTTCAGTGAAATACACTGAGTGGAGCAGTCTGGTAACGTGGCTGCTGCCATCGGGGGCTGAGAAATGCTGCGTTCCTTTCAACTGCTTCTGTTAATGTTTGAACATAAACTGGCAAACAAACACATGCTAGAGGGTAATTAATAAATTGCAGCCATCCCCCAAAGCTAGATGTGTCATAAATCATGGCTAGCCAGAAATCCTTTCTTTTTAACCACTAATCACTGATATTTTCATCAATATTTCCAAATTTGTACTTCTACAGGCACGGCAGGTATGGGTTGGAGCTTTTCTCCCTTACTTGCTCTGCATGAACTGCTCCCTGGCAGTACTTCTTCACTGCTTTACCCTCATTTTATTAAGCCATTGATGGGATATCACCAGCACTGGGCTCATTAAAGCTGCATCTGTGCTGTGAGTGGAACAGGGCAGGACATGTTCCCTGGAATAATGGTCCCAGTCAGGTTAGAAAAGAATTAGAAAGGAACAGGAATTTGTATGTGACTCTCAAAACACATAGTGAATCCTGTGGGCTTCCTCCCCCTCTCCTAGAATGACTGGAGTGCCATCTCTTTGGTAAAGTGCCATCTCTTCGTTAAAGTGCTCCTCAGAAGCTTGGAGTGTGTGTCATGCTAACAGGTAAAGAAGACTTTTGAATTACAGAATCATCACATAATGGAATCATTTAGGTTGGAGAAGACCTTTAAGATCATCAAATCCAACCGTTAACCTAGCACTGCCAAGGTCACCAGTACTCCATGTCCCTGAGCACCACATCTATACGGCTTCACACGTCTCTTCAGAGACAGTGGCCCCACCACTGCCCTGAGCTGAGGGTACCAGCGTTGCACAGCCCTTTTGGGGAAGGGATTTTTCCTCCTACGCAACTAAATGTCCCCAGGCACAACATGATGCCTTTTGCTCTTGTCCTATTGCTTTTAACTTGGGAGAAGAGGCCGACCTGGCCACAGCCTCCTTCCTTCCAGGGAACTGCAGAGAGACATCAGGTCTCCCCTCTGCCTCCTCCAGGATCAAGCCCCTCCCAGTTCCCTGAGCCGCTCCCCATCACACTGGTGCTCCAAGCCCTTCCCCACTCTGTTGCCCTTCTCTGCATCCACTCCATCACCTCAATGCCCTTCTGGTAGTGAGGGGCCCAAACATGAACCCGGCATTCGAGGTGCAGCCTCACCACTGCCTAGCACAAAAGGATGATCATCTAATGATGGATTAGCTCTCATGCTAAGTTAGGTATTTTCCTGTAAGGAATTGGAATATCCAGGTCTGGAAACCAAATAAACCGTCTCCCATCTTGAGATTTCATCCCTCAGGAAGACTGTATTACTAAGCAAGGCCGTATGAGAAAGGAACGGTCAGCCTAAGCCTTGAGCACGTGTGAAGGAGCATCAGCATTTATCAACTGCAGCAGAAAAGCTGACACTGAGGTGGAGATGTGGCTGGACTACGTGTTTGTGTGAACACCGTGGCCGGTTCCACACCAAGAGTGGCATGACAGGCCCGGGAAACTCCGTGTCAGAAGAGAAGCACTTAAAATGAGGAAACACGTAAAAGAAAATTATAAATACTTTCCAGGAATGCCTGTGCTGTTTCGACATTTCAAGGAAAAAAACAAAACAAAACAACCCAACCAAAAAAAAAAAAAAATACAAAAGAAAAAACAACAACCCAACACAAAAACAAAGCAAATGCAAACCACAGGGAGGAATGACAACAGTATTTCTGGAAAAAATTGTTTCAGAGCATTGTTTATTGAGTGCTTCCTTATTGTTCTAATTATCAGCATGATGTGCGGCATTTATATATAAAAAATAAAGGCCAAATCCTCACTAAAGGAAGGAAAAAACCCTTTTATATTCTAGGAAGGACCATTCTGAGGGGAAAGTGATTGGTTGGGCTGCTCCTACATAAAGACAAAATTAATATTTATAGAGTTTATTGAATATTTATATTCTTTCTTTTTTTTTCCTGGTTGCTCTTTTGGTCAAGACAAGCCTATATCTTACATTATTATTTATCAAGTCACTGTTCATTTTCCCATTAGCAGGATATGCTCTATTTCTCTGCTTGTAATTTTCTTCTCTAGTGCGCCGAGTCCCTTTTAGAAAAGCACTTGGGGTGGTGGGAGGAGGAGCTTTTAACTTCATACTAGACACCCAAATGGTTCTGTCAACTCCTGCTAATCTTATCAAAATTCCCCAGCATCTAGAAACAACACCTGTCTATAAATCCTGAGCTAGACCTCACCTGCCTTCGGTGTCAAAGAAGGTGTCTGTGAGCGCACTTCCCATCTGGCTTTTCACACCGGGACTAGACGTGCTGTCAGCTGATGCTGTGAAAACAGAGGGGCCGTGGCAATCAACTTCATCCTCGCCTTGTAAACTTCAGAAGGCTGCAGCCAGGAGCCCGGACAAAGCACACATGCACAGTTTACCTAGGGAGTTTCAGGAACGGGCCTTGTGCAAACCACCTGGCAGAGAAACGCCTCCAAAGTGCGGCTGCTCCACAGCAGACCTTAGTCCTCCATGGGAAAAACACGCCGTTGGCCGTCATCGTGGCCTGGCACGGGCCAGGTTGCCTCCCTGCACCCACAGCCTAGGTACCGGTTGGAGAATCATCACTGTGGCCTCAGGATGCTTCCTAACTTCACAATAGCTCTGGTCCAGACGCCTCAGAGAAGCGGGGAGGTGGAACTTTGGGGGTCTGGACTTAACCTACTCAGAGTAGCCCAGCTGAGAAGGACTTGCAGATTCCAGTAGATGAGAAGCTTGACATGAGCCAGCAGTGGCTCTTGCAGCTCCCAAGGCCAATGGTATCCTGGGCTCTATCAGCAGAGGGGTGGCAGCAGGGACAGGGAGGGGATTGTCCCTCTCTACTCTGCCCTCGGGAGGCTCCATCTGGAGTCCTGTGTCCAGAGCTGGGACCCCCAATACAAGAAAGATGTGGAACTGTTGAAGAGGGTTCAGAGGAGCCACAAAGATGATCAGAGGGCTGGAGCACCTCCCCTATGAAGAGAGGCTGGGGGAGCTGGGCTGGTTCAGCCTGGAGAAGAGAAGGCTGTGGGGGGACCTCATTGCAGCCTGCCAGTACCTGAAGGGGAATCCCTGGAAGGGAATCAACTTTTTAAAAGGGTAGACGCTGGCAGGACAAGGGGAATGGATTAAAGCTAAAGGCAGGAAGGTTTAAATTGGATATTAGGGGGAAGTTCTTTACAGAGAGAGTGGTGAGGGGCTTGAACAGGCTGCCCAGAGAGGTGGTGGATGCCCCATGCCCGGGGGTGTTCAAGGCCAGGTTGGCTGGGGCCCTGGACAACCTTGTGTGGATCCAGGCCCGGAGGTTTGTGGCCCCGTCTGTGGCAGGGGGTTGGAGCTCTGTGATCCTTGGGGTCCCTTCCAACCCAGACCATTCTATCATTCTATGAGTCTATGATTCTAACAACTGAACTAAGATGAAAATGTGCATCTGTGCATGCATACCAAAAGTCTTTGATCCTAACTCAAGCTTATTAATGTTAGCAGATGATTTTAAATGCTTTTATTAAAAATTATAATTTCAGAGTGAGAAGGAGATCTCTCACTGCCTCTGGAGACAGAAAGAAGGCTGTCTGTGATGGGTCCTGAAGATACCCCAAGCAGCTCCATCCCAGTGCATTTCTTGTGGTTGCTTTTGGAACTCAGCTTTGGGGATGGGCCATAAACAGGACATATCAGTGAGGCGGCTGTTGGGGATGCATGGCCTGAAGAAGTGCTTTTCCAAGCTAGAAAGCAGTAAAATGAGAGTCTGGAGCACATATTAACTGAAAAATAAAAAGAAAAAAGCTTAAAAATAGCACACGTAGCCAGCTTTCCTCCTCATTGGGGAGAGCCAACAGTGGATCAGAATTTTTTTTCCTTCTTTAGAAGGGACATATTTTCCTTCTTTTCCCAACATCAGACTGGATAGCAAAAATCAAGGATCAAAGAATTAGAAAAGGGCCAGTTTCAGTTGAACAAACTGTTTTCATTAGGTACGTGGCTTATTTTTCCCCTAAAAAAAAAAAAAAGCATAAATTTCTTCATATTTCTGGTGACTTCCTCAGTTGGACACGGTGGGAAAGAACACTTTTCCCCTGCTAAAGGTGCCATGTGAGGAATAAAATCTAATTTTCCTAGAGCAAGAAATGGAGACGTGGTTGTAGCTTGGGAACTTGAGGCAGCTCAGATTTCTATAGCGGATGACGATACCTGGGGGAGTCAGTTGAGTTTCACAAACAAATGAAAAAGGGAAGTCCTAAGGAAGTTGAAAATTCAACTAATGTAAAACATAGCTTCTTGCAAGGCAACCACCTGCTATGAGTATCGTGGAGAATTAGGTTTATCCATGTAGTGGGTTTGATACACAAGGACAGCAGAAGGAGTCCACCTGATACAGTTGAAGATCAGAAGAGGGGTGGCCAGCAGAGATAGGGAGGGGATTGTCCCTCTCTACTCTGCCTTTGGGAGGCCTCAGCTGGAGTCCTGTGTCCAGATCTGGGGCTCCAATACAAGAAAGATGTGGGACTGTGGTAGAGGGTTCAGAGGAGGTCACAAAGATGATTACAGGGCTGGAGCAGCTCCCCTACAAAGAGAGGCTGAGGAAACTGGGCTGGTTCAGCCTGGAGAAGAGAAAGCTGGGGGGGGGAACTCATTGCAGCCTTCCAGGCCCTGAAGGGAGCAGAGGAACAGGAGGGAATCAGCTTGTTAAAAGTGTAGACACTGTCAGGACAAGGGGGAATGGATTAGAACTAAAGGCAGGAAGGGTTAGATTAGATATCAGGGGGATGTTTTTTACAGAGAGAGTGGTGAGGGGCTGGAAAGGGCTGCCCAGGGAGGTGGTGGGTGCCCCATCCCTGGGGGTGTTCAAGGCCAGGTTGGATGGGGCCCTGGGCAACCTTGTGTAGCTCCAGGCCTGGAGGTTGGTGTCCCTGCCTGTGGCAGGGGGGTTGGAGCTCTGTGATCCTTGGGGTCCCTTCCAACCCATGCCATATTATGATTCTATGATTCTATGTCCCTGCTCATCGCTGGTGGATTGGTCTAGGTGACTTTCCAGAGTCCCCTCTAACCCCAACCAGCCTGTGATTCTGCCATTCAGCCTTTGCCTTTGATTTGTTTTATGTTTTGCATGAATTAGTGGGTACTAAATGAGTACTCAATGCTACTGTTCTTCTTAGCCTTGGACAGTAGGGTGGGGCACAGTGCATACAGTGAGCTTTTACTGCAACCAAGTTCTTCCTACTGTCTGAAAATACTGTATTACCTTTAAAAAAATAACTCAGGGGCTAAGAATAACATCTGCAGTCTAGCTGAAAATTCAGTGTGTGGGGTTTTGGGTTTTTTTTTTTTTTTGAAAGAATAATAGTTATTAACAAATATTCCAAAAATGGTTTGGTTTATTTTGCTATTGCAAGAAGTTACCACGCTGCCCAATAGGAAGCAATCATTCAGTCAAGCATAAGGCCATTAACGAGCAAATTAAATAAGCTACTTATGAGTCAGCGAATCTTTCAATTTTCTTTTAAATTTTATTTTTTTTTTTTGCCAATCAGACGCACAGCTCGTGGTTGTACCAAGTAGCTGACTTTTCAAGGTTAACTACACAAGCCTGTTTAATAAGTACATATGCAGGGGTAGATCCCGAGGCGGTAGGACATCGCTTACCGTGGTAGGAGCGCAGCGCGCTGGCTTTACGGCTGACTGAGCAAAGCAACGTGCACGACTCCAGGGCCAGACCTGAGACAGCACAACGGTTCTTGCTAATGACTTAAACAGGAGCAAAGTCTTACTTGGGGGTGGTGAGCCTAGAATTACAGGCGGGTTTCACGCTGGGGCTGCCCAAATGATTGCCAACGTGATTCTTTGGTCTATAAATGGCTGAAAGGGGGGTTCGTTTTGTGGCTGCAGGCGTGGTGTGTGTTCATCTGTCTTCAGGTTACCAAACATTGCTGTCTTCTCAAACAGAAGTGTTTATTGCTTGCAAAAAAAAAGCAAAAGATGTGCCAGTGTCAGGGTGTCTGTAAGTTTAAAATTAATTCAGGTTTTATTTTACAGATGAACCCCCCACCAGTAACAAGCTGGAGTAAAGGGCTGGTTTTAAGCCTTAGATTAAAATGTTCGTGTTTGGAAATGACACACACACTTCTTGCAGGCAGAAAGGTCAGTTAATTACCAAATTCCTACAAATGGACCTCTGCTCACACTGGCTGTTAGGCCAGTGAGCACTTCAACCACCTTCGTCATGCACCAGGAAAACCACTTACTCCAGAAGAATTTGCCACTTAAACCTCTGCATTTAAAAGATTCTTACTAAAGAATTTGGGCCAGCATCTGGAATACTGTTTCCAGTTCTGGGCCCCTCAATCCAAGCACTGTGCTATCACCAATCCACCCCTGGGGTCCAAGTAAGAGGAGAGGGTCAGCAGGAGGAGTTCGTGTTCAGCCATGGTGAGCTCTCATTAAGCAGTGGCCAAACTTTTAAACTTTGCCAGGTTCACCCTTCCCTGCTGGAAGAGGGAATGAGCAACAATAAAAGGGCAAGGTCCCGTGCTGCAGCCAAGGGCACTGCCACCAGCTCCTACCAGGACCTTGGAACAGAGCTAATGGCTTGGCAAGGAATATTAAGTTACTTAAGGCACTCTTGCATGACGTTACGAGTGCATTACCACAGAGCAGACACCTCGGGATGCCAAGAGGTATCCACAGAGCACTGAATGCTACTTGAGTCTACAGATCACTGAGCACCCTGGCAAAGCCTTCCAGGCTTTGCAGAAAGGCATTAGTTTGGCTGTGACAGTGCTGCTACCGGAGATGTGCTCTCCTGCAGAATCCCTCATGGATTTATTCCAAAGTGGTGGGCATTGCCATTGCACACGTATGGAGGGGACACACAATATGTATCAAAGGGAATTGTTTGGAAGCAATGGAAGGGATTAATCCTCAAAGCTAATGAGTTTCTTTAGAGTGTAGTCACAAAGTTTTGGCCTCCTCAGCTGTCAAAAGTCAGCATGAGGTTTTTAAAGAAATGAAATTACAGCCCAGTTACGAACTGTTTCACCTGCCAACTCGTGAGACATGTTGTGTTCCATGTCATAGAATCACAGACAAGTCTGGGTTGGAAGGGACCCCAAGGATCACATACCTCCAACCCCCCTGCCACAGGCAGGGACACCAACCTCCAGGCCTGGAGCTACACAAGGTTGCCCAGGGCCCCAGCCAACCTGGCCTTGAACACCCCCAGGGATGGGGCACCCACCCCCTCTCTAGGCAGCCCCTTCCAGCCCCTCACCACTCTCTCTGTAAACATCTTCCTCCTAATATCTAATCTAACACTTCCCTCCTTTAGCTTCAATCCATCCCCCTTGTCCTGCCAGTGTCTACCCTTTTAACAAGCTGATTCCCCTCCTGTTCCTGGGGTCCCTTCAGGGACAGGAAGGCTGCAATGAGGTCCCCCCCCAGCCTTCTCTTCTCCAGGCTGAACCAGCCCAGCTGCCCCAGCCTCTCTTCATAGGGGAGGTGACACACTCTGCCTGTTCCTGACGCATGCCCTACAGTCATTCTCTACATGGTGTGCATGTTGACACCAAGAGGAAACACCACAAAGGGGTCCGGGTTTGGGTGGGAAGGTATACGTACAGGAGGGTGTAAATTTTGTGTCTAGCAAGGTCAGGGTTGTCAGGGAAAAAGGCCATGAAGAGCTACATGGAACCAATCCTTCATGCTTCCTTCTACTGGTGCAGCTTGATGGGAGGTGCCCAGAATATTGGGCAGAGCCCTTCCACACCTAACACCTCCCTCTGGTTTTGTTCAACTTCTCGTGCTGTTTGTGGGCTCCGAATTTTCCCAGTTTTTTTCAGGACAGGGCTAACTTCTTAAAAATTAGGTTTCCCATCTAAGCCACCTCCTGAGAATAGTACTGCCTCCTTTCATATTCCTTTTCAGATACCCTGTAATATGTTTCCAAAACTCTTTTCCCACCCTTCCCCATGAACTGTATTTTCTACTCTTTTTTTTTTTCCCCACTGTTGCAATTTCTGCTCCAAAACAGCCCTTATGAATGCAGGTAGATGCTACTATGACAAAGAATAGCAGAGGTCAAAGCTTACATGGTTAGTAGTCAGCATGCATTTTAAATTGGCAGATGAACTTCAGGACCATGAATCTTGTTTTTTCATCCCAAATATTACTGTACCACAGAATCATAAACCTTGCTGTAGGGGATTACAGTTAATTAATTTATATCAGACTAGGACCCTGCTGTACACATTTATGTTTGACTGAGGGATATATTTTGCCGTTGAATCTCATGCTTTAACAGAAATGGGGTATGAAAATCCAACTGTAAAATTTGCTCTTCTGTGGCCAACATTTTGAAACAGCCCTCAACTCCCTCTTAACATTTTTTAGAATAAACAAGGCTAAAAGGCAACAATTTTCTTTCAGAAACACAAAACAGCAGGAGCTAAATTTTATTCTCAGTTGTTAGGGTGTTCTGCTGAAATAACAGTGAAGTTGTGCTGCATTTTTTCCCAGCTTGGAGAGTAAAATCTGTCCCCAGGAGCTTGGAAAATTCCTACTTTTTCCAAACTGCTAAAACTGTCAGTGTGTGATTTTTTTTTTGTTTGGTTGGTTGGTTGGGTTTTTGGGTTGGTTTTGGTTTGGTTTTTTTTTTTTCAAGGCTAGGGAGGTAGGGGAAGAAAAGAATGGATTAATCTAGAATAGCCCACAGAAAATATGCACTGACCAAACCTGTTTAGCCTTTATTTAAATGGTTTAAATAGACAGCAACTCTCTTCTTAATCAACAGTGTGAAATTAGTATCAACAATAAAACATTCTTCTAAGTGCTTGCCAACCCCCCCTACTCCCCCCAGTCTTGGCCAGTGCATGTTATTTGGAGCTTACAACATGAATTTATTTCTTTTCCAAAATGTGTGCTACAATAGCCCTCCCTGCTCCAGCATTTGGGATAGTCACTGTCTGTCCGGGAAGGTTATTAACCCTTTAGCTTCATCTCCAGGGTGAAGCTCAGTGGCAGCCAGCTTGGCATCTGCCGAGTGAGAGCTCTGGGGAACTTAATTGGAAGGAGACATCACCCATTTGATAGATAAGGTAATTTCAGCACTTTCCTTAGTCTGGCTGTCTGGATTATTTAGATGGAGCTGGAATAGCAAGCTAACCACGTGGCGCTGCTCCACAAGAAATGCCTTTTGTTATATTCTATTGCTGACCATAACCTTTTCTGTCCCCGATTCATTCTCCATATCATGCAGCTTCAGTACCTCAGAAATGCCAATAACGATCCAAAAAGTTTAAGAAAGGAAAGGAGATTTATTTCTTTTTTCTTTACCAAAACTCATGAATCTGAATTTGAAGGCTATGTTAATCTTAGTATGCAGCCCTTAGAGAAGTCTGCATACGTGGGTAACGAGATGTTTACCACCACTGTCCGTTAAGTTTATGTTCAGACCTTCTCCATCTATCTTCCAAACCCCTTCAGTTTTGCTAATTATTTTTTTTTAAAGACCACAATGAGTAGAGGGTACTCTGGAATTTCTGCTGTCAGCTCTTAATTCTTGCCCAGACACAGCCAACCCCATCGAACTCTAAGATGAAACTCACGAACAGCTGAGGTGCTGGGATGCGAAGGTCTGTCAGCCTGCTCTGATGCCTGAAAATTTAGTCACAGAATTCCCACTGCTACTAAATGTAAGAAGGAACAGAATCTTTTTTTTCCCTTTTTGTTTTCAATGTACTGTAGAAAAGCATCTTTTTCCAAGGAAGACTCTCTTTCCTGTAATCCTTACAGAAGACATGGAAAATTATTTCATCCAGTGCCTGAATTATCCAAACCTGTGTAAGCATCCCTATTTATTCTCAGGCTGTAAAACTCCTCAGATATGGTCAGGAGATTATCAAATTCCTGGAACATTTAGCTGAAAAGAAAAGCCTTTGTATACCTCTTAGTGGTTAGGGAAAGCCTCATCAATGATAAACAACAGGGACAAAGATGATTTTTCTCCTTAACACTTCTGACACCTTTTGCTTAAAGAACCTTAGGTAGCTGAGATTTGAGATTTGATCTCTGCCCTGATTTCCCTTCTCTTGGAGGGTTAAAACACATTCAGCTCACCGTGAAGCCCATGAGGGTTATGGGGTCCCTGTACCTTGGAGATGATCAGGTCACTGCCGTTTTCTAACCAGAGTTTGCTGACTTTGAATAGCAAAGGTTAAAGAGGAAAAACTCATACATTGAAAACTAAATCTACAAATGCTTTGCAATCACACAGCGTTGAGCAAACTTCAGAAAAATAAGCATGTGTGGTATTCAAATTTCAATTAGTCATTTAGAGTGGAAAAACTGACGTGATTGTCAATTAGTGGGATGGGAGATTCAGCTTATTTAACCAAGAAACCACAGAGCAGCGTTTGCCTCCTTACTTAAAACAAATGTCTCATTAGAAAGGTACTTTGATATTTGTTGTGTTTATATAAGATCAGTCATCATCCAGGTACTGCAGAGCTGCAAAGCTATAAAATTAAATACATGTGGGCTTTACCAGAAGTAGGTCCTACCCTTCCTTTTGAAGGTTTCATCACTTTTGGCAAGCCTATACAGCACTGGAGGTTAGCGATGAGCTAATACCTTCTTAAACTGCTGAAGAAACGCAGAAGAAAAAGCTGAGCATCTCCCTTGCTGCTTCAGCACATGAGCTTTCTCTCCCTTTCTTGCTCAGATGAATGATTTGCTGCTTTCCAAACTGTGAGTCAAAATAGTTGCTTTTGCCTTTCCTCACTGTGGTGACGCCGCCAGCATTTGGGTAACTAGTGTCAGCATGTACCTTATGCAAGCAGAGCTCAAAGGCCAGTATATTTTGAACTGGCAGCAAAGTATTTTTCTTTTTCATTTTTTCTTCTTTTTTTTTCTTATTTTTGCTTCTTTTTGCTTTTCTCTTTTCTTCTTCTTTTATTTTTATTTTTTCCTAATGTTTTAGGAAACTTGCTCACAATTTTGTTGTGTTAGGGTCGCTGGTTTACCCCCACAAACAGTTGGTGTAGAAGCCCACAGGAGAAAGCACGTACTGGCTAGATGATCCAATTCTAGATATTTCTGTGCTAACAAAATGGTGACTGAGGGTGATTTAGGATTAAACACCATTTGTTTCCAAAAAAGTGCTAATTCATCACACCCCTGATAAGTTCTACACCCTGTAACAGTGTCCCCAGGCTTTTCTTAACTAGGATTTTGTTGCTTGCTAGGATTTTACAGAGGCCTTATACTTGCACCAGCAGGGATCAAGCTAGTGCCATCCTTGAGACACTGATGAGTGGGACACGTTAAAAAAGGCTCTTTTCCAGCTGCAGCTACATCCTGCTTTGTGCTGTGTTCTCCTTGCCTCTGCTCCTGGACAAAGAATAGCTCAGACGGGAGAGGTATGTTTCCCTAGGAGGCCAGACGTGTTTGGTTTGAAGGTGAGGGATCAGGATAAAGAACAGTCTGATCTTGTGGAATTTTATCAAGAAGGGTGACGAATGCCATGGGACCCCTCGCCCTCGCCACGGGCAGGGGCTGTTCGTGGCCCTTTGTCTGGATGGAAGCATGAGGGTGTCACTGGACACTGCTCATAACCTACAGGCACGAGAAGTCCTTCAGGCCCTGGGAGTTTATTTACCACTCTGCATGGATGCTGTGACTCTGAAGGAGCAGCCTCCTCTGGCAAGAAGGGTGCTGATGCTTTCTGGGAGGCGCAGTCCCTCTTCTCAGGGCTCAGAGCTGACAGCAGGTTGCTGAAGAGGGGACCTCTTATCAGCACAACTCTGACTGCAAACAGCCCGTCCGACCTCCTTGCTCCTTTGGCGTGGCTGACATCACCTCCTAGACTGGCAGGCCTCTTCCTCTGCTTATTTACAAATCACACAGTCCTGTTCCTGCCATTTACAGCCAGGGATTTGTTTTTGGAAGACTTGTCTTGGCAGCCATCCCTGTGGAATAACGCAAAGCTAACTGCTTTTTGGTACATTGGGGTGTCTTGCTTTTATCAAAAGCTCTGGATGTAGCTGGGGAAAATACAACAAGCTTCTGTCACAAACAAAATCAAAGTGTTTGATGTTCTGCCTTGAGCTGGATTTGAAAGGGAAGGTCTGGACTCCTGGAAAGGACCTGTGAGGTTGAGAGCAAGCCTGCAGCATGCCTGGCTGTGGAAGCTCAAGGAGTCCTGGCTGATAGGCATCTCTGAGCAGAGCACTGTCTCTCCAGGAGAGGTGTAGGGGCAAGAGTAGCTAATTATGACATTTTTTTCCTTCAAACCTCCCTTCTCAAAAGCAGAAAATCTTGATTGTATAATGGTGAGCAAAGACCGGAGCCAAAGGAAACTGGTTTTCTCTTTAATTCTTAAATTTCCTCCAGTGAGTTCAGAAAGAGGGTACTTCAGCATGATCTATTTAGTGTGTACTGTGATGCAGTTGATCATTTTTGGAGGAAAAAAAATAAATCTGTGTGATAGGGGTTTTTTTTATTGTTTTGGGGCTTGGGTTTGTTGATTTGGTATGGGGTTTTTTTACATTTTCCAGTGACTCAACACAGCTATCATATAAAGATATTGGCCAATGCCTTCACGTTGCATCTGAAACACAGAACAGAGTTAATTGCCCATCTCCAGCAGCAGGATGTGCCAATTATCTGCCAAACAGCCTGCACATTTGAATGACTCCAAGTAATTTTGCTGATATCCTGCAAATAGGTGTTTGCACAACAGCCCTTCAAACATAAATAAAATCAAGAAAATGTGAGGAAATGGCATGCAGTCCCTCAAAGGTGGTAATCTTTTGTTCTTTTGCTTTTTGTTTGGGTTTCTAAGACCATATGATAGTCATTCCCTTTAAAAGTGAAGTTCTAAGTGTGGCTGGTTTCTGCTCTCCTGCCAGCTTTTCCCTCTTGACTTCTACCAGGATTTGCATGATCTGCCAGAGAGGCCCTTCTCTCTCCTTCAAGAGGACCCCTGTTTATTTGCTGTGAAGGGGGATGTGGGCATCTCCTTCCTCTTTCTTCTCCTCTTCCTCCTAAGACACTTACCCCTGCTAGCAGCTGGCTTAAGTTTACTACAGTTGGATCAGGTTTGCCCATTCAGCACCATTTGAGAACAACGAATTCCTGATTAGTTATATGCACTGTTATTATATGGAGAGCTGGTTTCCTTCTCAGCCAAACCATTTCTCTCAGTCTCGTGGAAATCGGGCTCCTCATCGATGTGGAAAGTCTGGGTAGGCAGAACTGATTTGAGAACACAGCTGGAAAATAGTCATTATAGTAGGGACAGACTGAACAGAGGAAAAAATGACTTGAAGAGTTGGAGATTTATTTCATTTGGTCGTATTAAAAAAGCCTCAGAGAGACAAAGTCCTCCCTTATGCAAGAGGTCTTATGTTCACTTTTATCTGGTTCCAGTGAAATTAGTTTTGGATTAAATTATCTTCCCAGTTCTGTGAGTGAAGGTGCGAGTTGGAATATTCCCACATGAAAAGAAACTCCAGTCTTTTCCACTGAAGCCTTAATTAACTCCTTGAAGACGTTCTTTAAGGAGGGATTTTGAATGGGGTGGTAATGGGAGGAGGATGAGAGCAGCTATTATCTCTGGCCTTGAATGTTACCAAACAGTATCGGTTACCATACACTTCCCTCCTGTAGGAAGTGGTCACCCATTTAATTTAATTTCTTTTTATTTTTTTAATTTTTCCTATTCCTTCCTACCAGTAACAGAGCCAACAGACTCTAACCAGCAAGAAAACTTGTACAATTACATAACAAAACTTACTTCTTGGGAAAGTCTGAGGAATTAGTTCATTATCTTTTCTTTCCTCCCAAGCTTCTAAAAAGACCAGACTGTGGAAAGTGATGTGATATTCTTATCATATTTATCCATTTACATGAACTGGATGGCCACAAGGGACTGTGAGGTTTTATTTATGGTTGTGGAGTGGGCTCTGAACAGAACCCCAGACTAATGTGGGTGGAAAGAGCCCTCCGAGCCCACTCAGTGTCCCCATGCCCATGGCCCAGGTTTCCCCAAGCCCCATCCAACCTGGCCTTGAACCCTGCCACAGATCCCAGGGCAGTCCAAACTTCTCTGGACACCCTGTGCCAGGGCCTCCTTTCTCCCTGTGAAGGATTTCTGCCTCCCAGCTCCTCTCCAGCTGCCCTCCTGCAGCTGAAGGCCATTCCCCTGGGCCTGGCCCTCCCTGCCCACCAGCCCCTCTCCAGCTCTCCTGGAGCCCCTTGAGGGATGGGAAGGGTCTTGGAGCTCTCCTCAGAAGCAGCCTTCTCTTCTCTTCTCCAGGCTGAGCCAGCCCAGCTCTCCCAGCCTGGCTCCAGAGCAGAGGGGCTCCAGCCCTTCCATCATCTCTGGGGCCTCCCCAGGACTGGATCCTACAGCTCCATGTCCTCCTTGTCCTGGGGATCCCTGAACTGGAGGCAGTACTCCAGGTACTGTGGATGAGTGACATAGGGAAACTGCCTGGTTTTACAGAGAGAAGGCCTGTGCCAGGCAACGAGCTCCAGCATGGCTCCCTGCACTCAACAACAGCGTTACGTTGGAGGACAGAGTCCATCCTGTGATGAGAGAATGGACCATCTTCAGTGTGTTCCGAGTAAAGCTGAAGGATCCTGAAATGCATGACAGCATCACTTGTGAAATCCATGTCAGAGGTCTTGATATCTCTGTGGCATTTGCAGCTCTTTTTGAAAACCTGAGGAGAACAGGCAAAATGATGGCAGGATGGGGGGTGGGGGGAAGGAAAAACCTACTGTCTGCCTTAGTTAATTTTTAAAGAGGGAGAAGAGGGATGCTTGGCAAGCTGTCTCACAGCTTACTAGAAATTTCTGCAGAAACACTGGACAAAGACGGTGGAGTTTGCAAGTATGCAGGAGAAAACAAGGAGCTGAGAAACAGCCAACACAGACTTGTCAAGAGCAAATCGTGTCTAACCAATTTAATTTCCACCTCTGCAAACAAGGAAGGTTTTCTTAACAGACAGAAACAGCAGATGTTACACATTCTGCTTTTTGCTACAAAAATCGTTGTGTTGTTTCACCTGACACTTTTTTGGCACAGAGGGGTGGTTAGCTGTACGTGCTGGAGGCTCAGTGCAATGCTGAGCTGGAAAGCTGCTCACAGAATTCAAGTGGCTTGAAGTCAGCACATACGACCCGTGCGTGGCACTCATCAATACTGTGTATTAATGATTGGATGATGAAATGAGAGTACAGCCACTAAATTTAGAGGCAACGTTAAGAGGGAAGAGAATGAGAATGTGTAGACAGGCCCTAGCGTGCCTGGTGAATATGAGTCAACAAGGACAAGTGCAGGGCACCTCAGTGAGGAACATCGACACAGAATGAAGAGCGACTGAGTTAGCAACATCTCTGTAAAAAGGAATGATTGTGGTCCACAGGATGGATGAGTCAACGCTGCTGCTCAGGTGAGAAAGTAAGCACTCTTCTGGGAGTGAAATCAGAAGACAATCCAGGAGAGTAAGGCAGAACAACCTTTCTTCTTAATTTTTCAGTGCCACAAGGTTTCCAAGGCACTGCTGTGTTTTGGACACAATGCATGGAAGAAAAATAATTTGGAAAGAAACAAATAATTAGCAACCTGGTCAAAGACCTAGAATAAAATTACTCCAAGGGAAAGTTAAAAATTGTTTATATGTTTACCAAACCAAGAGAAGGTTGTTAGTCTTTGCAAAAGACAAAAATAGTGTGTTCTCCCATAAAGATAAGTAATATATCAGAAAGCAGTGAATTCTAGTTAGGATTTTTCCTTAGGGATAAGGAGGTACTGTCCAGAAGTGGCATGTTGCAGTTGTGAAGATCAGGTGAGGCAAACATTCACGAATGACACGTGTGGTTGATCCTGCTTTAGTCAGAACAATGCCCTCATAAGATTTCTTCACATCCTCTGACATGATCCTCTCCTATGACAAGGTGACCTGTTTAGTGGATGAGGGAAAGGCTGTGGATGTTGTCTATCTGGACTTCAGTAAAGCCTTTGACACCATTTCCCACATCATTCTCCAGGAGAAACTGGCTGCTCATGGCTTGGACAGGCATGTCCTTCCCTGGGTAAAAAACTGACTGGAGAACTGGACCCAAAGAGTTGTGATGAATGGAGATAAATCCAGTTGGTGTCTAGGCACCAGTGGTGTTCCCCAGGGATCAGTACTGGGGCCAGTTCTCTCCAGTATCTTTATTGATGGTCTGGACAAGGAGATGGAGGGCACCCTCAGTAAGCTGACAGATGATACCAAGATGCTTAGGGGCAGGAAGGCTCTACAGGGAGGTTTAGTCTGGCTGGATCATGGGCCAAGACCAACTCTATGAAGTTCAGCAAGGCTCAGTGTTGGGTCCTGCATTTGAGGCACAATACCTCCAGGCCTGAGGTAGAGTGGCTGGAGAGGTGCCTGGCAGAAAAGGACCTGGGGGTGTTGGTCAGCAGCTGGTTGGAAATGAGCCAGGCGTGTGCTCATGTGGCCAAGAAGGCCAACAGCATCCTGGCTTGTGTCAGGAATGGTGTGGCCAGCAGGACCAGGGTTGTGATGGTTCCTCTGTACTGGGCACTGGTGAGGCTGCACCTCGGATGCTGGGTTCGGGTTTGGGCCCCTCACTACCAGAAGGACATCGAGGTGCTGGAGCAGGTCCAGAGAAGGGCAACAGAGTGGGGAAGGGTCTGACACAAGCCAGGATGCCATTGGCCTTCCTGGCCACCCAGGCACACTGCTGACTCATATTCAGTCACGCAACACCCCCAGGTCCTTCTCTGCCTGACAGCTCTCCAGCCAGTCTGCCCCAAGCCTGTAGCACTGCTCTGTCCCATGTGCAGCACTCTGCACTTGGCATTGTTAAACTCCTCCTCCCTACCCTCAGGCAGATCAACACTTCCTCCTAGTTTAGTGTCATCTGCAAACTTCCTGAGGGAGCATTCAATCCCTTCATCCAGGTCATTGATAAAGATGTTGAACAGATCTGGACCCAGGACTGAGCCCTGGGGGATGCCACTCGTGACCGGCCTCCAGCTGGATTCTGTTCCATTCACCACCACCCTTTGGGCCCATCCATCCAGCCAGTTTTTAACCCAGCTGAGGGTCCACCTGTCCAGGCCAGTGGCAGCCAGATTTCAGGTAAGATTGTGTCCTTTTGAACTTTTTTTGTGCTGCTCTCATGCACAATAGCCATTTTATCCCAATTTGTGATTTTTTAGCCTGGCTGCAGGTTCCCGAGCAGAGCTGTGTAGTCAAAACTCAGCTGGACACGCTGAATGACTGCGTACAGCAGAATTAAATGTTGTGATCAGGGTGTCAAAGTACACAGCTGTTGAATTAAGCAGTGAGAGGTTGGCATGGTTGCCCCTTTTAAATACAGCACGCTATGGTTTAGCAGTAAGTGAGAAACAAATAGCCCTTAATTTGTTACAGAATCATTTCCTTTAGATCAATTATCCATACACAGCTGATTCAACAACTTATTTCAGTACCTTGGTGGCAAGACCTTTTTCAGGCTTTGAATTGTTACCTCTTTGTCTTTCAGAGCACAAGCGATGGGGATGGAAACGTGCTGAAGCTGTAAATGATGAGCATCGTTATTTTCTGCACTTTATTCATCTCCCGAGTAATTCTCAGTGTTTGCTGTCTCAGACGAGCAGATAAACGTGCACTGGTTTGACTGGAAAGCAACTGGATTTTGCGGTTTGTGTCTGTGTATGTTTTTCTCAGGGTAATCTTTCTGCAGCAGGCTGGTACGCAGCTTATCAGATTTTTCTTGATAACGCCAGAGAGAAGGCATGTATGCAAACCAAAATGCAACCAAAGAAACAACCACAGGGAATAAGAGAAAAAAAAAGAGTGAGTGTAAAAGCTGACTTTGCAAGGATGCTGCTTCCCTTTAGTATTATCCTTGCTGCACATAAAAAGCTACAGGATTTTGACATTCCTCCTTCTTGTTAGAAATGGTCTGACCTTGTTTTCCTACAGAATCGAGCTGAGAACAAGCATTATCTCCTGAAACACGTCTAATGCAAAAATCTTGGTGGTCAAAAGAGATCACTGGTAGAGAATCCAGGCAAAGAAAACCCTTTCTGTGCATGTGAGCTTAAAAAATTAAAAACTAAACCCACTTGTGTGAGTTGGCCTGAAGTAGAATAGATCTAAAGAATTCAAAAGAAAGCTATCACCACTACCAAAGCAGCATCTTCATACGACTGACTTCCAGCCTTTCTGCCTTGGCCAGACAGTCAGATGAAGTTACATAAAAACTTTCCTCCTGTGACAAATTATCATGAGAGACTTTTAGCCTCATAAAATATGGAATATTTTGGAATATTCATTTTGCTCTGTACCATTTTTTTTTTTTTTAAGACTTTGTGCATCTGTCTTACAGTTTTTAATGGCATGGTATCAAGATAAAGCATTTGATTCCGTCTCCCACAGCATCCTCATGGCTAAACTGAGGAAGCGTGGTCTGGATGGTAGAGAGGTGGATTGAGAGCTGGTTGAAGCCAGCGAGTTTTGATCAATGGGACAGAGTCTGGCTGGAGGCCTGTATCTAGTGGAGACCCTCAGGGGTTGGTACTGGTACCTGTACTATTCAAAATATTCATTGGTGACCTGGATGAGGGAATAGAGTGTCCAGTCAGCAAGTTTGCTGACAACACAAATCTGGGAGGGGTGGCTGACACCCCAGAGGGCTGTGCTGCCATTCAGTGAGGCTGAGACAGGCTGGAATGCTGGGCAGGGAGGAGTTTAGTGAGATTTAACAAGGGCAAGTGTAGGGTCTGGCATCTGGGGAAGAACAACCCCACAGACCAATATAAGTTGGGGAGTGGGTTGTTGGAGAGCAGTGTAGGCAAGAGTGAGCTGGGGGACCTGGGGGACAGCAGGATGACCATGAGACAGCAATGTGCCCCTGTGGCTAAGAAGGCCAATGGCATCCTGGGGGGTGTTAGAAGGGGTATGGTTAGAAGGTCAAGAGAGGTCCTTCTCCCTCTCTCCTCTGCCTTGGTGATACCACAACTGGAATATTGTGTCCTGGGCCTCTCATCTGAAGAAGGACACAGAACTCCTTGAAAGAGCCCAGCACAGGGCCACCAAAATGATGGAGGGAGTGAAACCCCTTCCTGATGAGGACAGGCTGAGGGAGCTGGGCCTCTTTAGCTTGGAGAAGAGGAGACTGAGGGGAGACCTCATTAGTGTTTATGCAAAGGGTGAGTCAGGAGGACAGAGCCAGGCTCTTCTCAGGGATGGCAGTGACAGGACAAGGGGCAGCGGGTGCAGCTGGAGCAGAGGAAGTTCCATGTGAATATAAGGAGGAACTTTTTCCCTGTGAGGGTGATGGAGCCCTGGGACAGGCTGCCCAGAGAGGTTGTGGAGTCTCCTTCTCTGGAGACATTCACACCCCACCTGGATGTGTTCCTGTTAGTCTGGCTGATCCTGCTCTGGCAAGGGGGTGGGACTAATGGATATTTCAAGGTCCCTTCCAACTCCAAACCTTCTGTGATTCTGTAAAGGCAGCTGACGAATTCCTGGTGACTTATAAGCACCATGTTATGGCATGCTTATATTTCAATATTAAGATTTTTAAATGTAATTATCATACATAAAATAGAACTGAGATTGTAGAGGGAAAAAATGTTTCAACATTCCTGTCAAAGGCTTAGCACCTACAGTGCCTACTTGAAATCACAGCAGTATATACTCTGAGGGGAGAATGAAACCCATCCAATTGTGCCAAAATAAATTATTTGGTGGGACAAAGAGTACTATTTTTACTCTGCAGTTCTTTGTCAGAAAATGATGAAAACATTTGTGGAGAAAGTTCTGTAGGTTTGCAACTAAGGATCTGAAAGGATACCAGCACGCAATCGTTCTTGACTTGTGTTGATGTTTCTTAACCAGAAAGCTCTGGGCATAGTCAGGTGAAGTTACTGTCCCCATTTCTACAGGCCAGTCACTTTTATACAGCTAAAATCACTGTGGTTTAGAGAAAGCGTGGTGCTTCTTGCTTGCTTTCTAGCATGCTTCCCCACATGTGAGCCTTAACGTCTAGATTTGTCATCGTGCTCACAGAGACACAGATAAAAAAAGTTTGAAAACACTATTCTGTGATATCACTTTGTCTCAGGAGTGGAAGATTTTTCAACTTAAAATGCAAAAGAAGTATCCCCTGTGATTATGCAGAGGTAGCTTACCAAAACGACACCTTCTTAGCACTGCAACCTGGGATTCTCATGGATTTAATGACATCAGTTTTTCTCTTGATTTAATCTTACTGGCACAAAACATAGATTTGCAGTGCGAGGGGAGCTCTTTTCCTTCCCTAATGAATCTATAGATGTTTGCATTACAAACATAAATACATAATCCTTCTTGCCTCCAGCCGAGCTCTTAGATCCAACAGCACTGTGAGCTTTAAAGGTTAATTATACACTTTGCAAGCAAATCTTCTGCTTCTAATTTAAAATTTGCTTTCCATTAGTGGATATAATGAGACCAAAACTTCGTTTGGCACTTTGAAGATTCCCACAGCTTATGGACATCCTTTCCCCCCCTCCGCCTTCCCGACCCGCTCCATCCACGGCAGGGTCCTCAGCCACGTGTCACTGTTATAGCAGCCACTGTCACAGCAGAAAGGAAGAACCGTCCACCCCATCTGTGAGGGGAGCTGCTGGCTTTGTGTGCTCTCTAGAAAAAGATTAATTCAGCTCTGTGAAATCAAAACGTGTTGAGAGACTGTTCCCAGGCAAACAGCTGCTGCCTTTGGTTTTTCATCATCGCGGGACTGATGAGATTTACTTTGGGCTGCTTTTTTTTCCATTGGCACCGCGCCCCGGTGATAAGAATTCTTGTCTTTCTGTTAGTTACATTTTAACCTACCTGTTGGTTTTCTTATTTGAGAAGTCAAACGGAGCAGGCTTTGGGGGAAGGTCTAAAGTAACTTTGCAGTACGGCTTCAAAGACACTTCTGCTGTCGAGGGCTCAGTCCACATGGCTCGAACACTTTAAGGCATGTAATTGCCTTATGCAATGTAGAGGAATTAATTAACAGGTGTTCTGGGTACTTTACTGACTTAAAGTGGACTCCCTCTGCAGATTCACAAATGCACGGTGGAACTCAGCACTTTCTTGCAAGCCAGAGCTGGGGTTCTGGCGGTGGCTGTATTAGCTGGTGCTGGGGACACTATTTTTAGACCTCCAGCTATTTAGGTAATTGAAGCTTTTCCCACTTTCAGCTAATGCACTCTGTGTTTTATAACACGGCTGGCAACCAGCTTGGTGCAAAGGACAGAGCAGCAGGAGGCCCCATGGCACACAGGGGGAGAGATAAAGAGCTGCTCTCAGGTTTGGGAATGTAGCGGCCGTCAAAACAGAATTAACAGTAAATGCGTTGGTAGGTGGAGGATTCCTTATGTAACTCTGAAAGAGCTGGAACACTGAATCATGTTTACTTACAAGGCTGAAAATGTGTTAGTGTTAGTAATTTCCTGTGTAGTGTGTTACAAGCACTCCCAGCGCTGCTAACCCAGGAGTACCTGAGCATCTAGAGAGGACCGCTTCCATCTCTGAAGGTGAACAGCATCATTTTGGCAAGCCAGCACCTCTGAGAAAGGGCCAGGCCCAAAACAGGGCCAGAATTCTCCCAAAGTCCAACATTTCCATACTGCTTCAACCTTGCTGGCCTTCAGATTCACAGCTTGAATGCTAGGTATAAGTAAGAGACATCAGGTAGGGCTGAAGTTCTTGGCATCTACACCCAGAATTCAGTGTTCCTGTCTACAGCTGGTCCCAGGACTGTGAGCCACCAAGCGTCTCACAATGTAAGGCTGCCTAGGAAATCTGAGATTTTCCAGGGTTTTGGCTCAGTGCATTAACTGTGGACATTTCAGTGCTCCCATAGACATGGCCTTTAGCTCCTGTCGTGCCCTTTCAGATATCTTAATTCATAATCTCACTAAAGTCTGTTCTCTCTTTGTCACAAATAAAATATTTGTGCAGAGCAGATCATTCAGTGATAAAGTTTGTTTCAGAAAACTGAAAAGTTTAGTAATCTGTGTAGTGTGGTGTGGTGGTTTGATCAGGGCTGGAGGCCAGACACCCACCAAAGCCACTTTATCACTCCCCTTTTCAGCTGGACAGGAGAGAAAATAGATACTGAGAGGCTCAGGAGTGGAGATAAGGAGAGGGAGAGGTCATTCCACAATCAGCAAAACGGGCAGAACAGACTGAACACGGAATAAAGGACAGAAAACTCTCTAACTGATGGCACTGCCCTGCACCCCTAGTCACACCAGAGTGGGGTGATGAGAAATGAGACTCGAACTTAAAGCACCTCCCCCCACCCCTCTCTTCTTAGCAAACTTCACTTGAGTCAGGATTTCGCTCCCTTCTTCCCCCCATTGTGGCACAGGGAGGGGCAGGGACTGGGGGAATAGGGGGTTCGGTCAGTTCTTCATAAGTGGTTTTCCTTCTTAGTTGGGGGGAGCATTCCTCACCCCCTTCCCCTGCTGCACCCTGGGGTCCCACCCACAGCAGAGGGTCCTCCATGAACTTCTCCAGTGTGAGTCCTTTCCCAGGGGACTTCAGCTCTTCTCCAGCTGCCCCAGCATGGGTCACTGCTCTGGGTGCAGTCATCAATCACAGAATGTCTCTCAGTCTCTCAGCCCAGACTGCTCCAGCCTGGTCCCCCATAGGGTCACAAGCCCCCCAGGAAAGCCTGTTCCACCATGGGTTTCTCCAGGGGCTCAGGGCATCTCTCTCTCCGCCACCTGAGGCACCTCCTCCCCCCTTCCCTGCCCTTGGTGCCTGCACAGTCTCTCCCACCTTCTCACTTCCTTCTCTGGGGCAAAAAGTAGCCGCTGGGGTTTTCCCTCCTCACTGTGGTTCCCAGAGGCCTGTGACTGTTGCTGATGGGCTCGGCCTTGGTCAGGGTCAGGTCTGGCCTTGAGCCGGCTGGTGTTGGCTCTGTGGGGCCTGGGGGAAGCTCCAGCTGCTGCTTGCAGAAGCCGCCCCTGCAGCCCCCTCCTCCGACAGAACCCCCCTGTGCAGAACCACAACATGTGGTTAGTTTTCCTCTCAAAAACTGGAATACTCAGAGTAAAGCTCACTGGTCGACACTATACTTCCTCTGGCAGTTTATATCCAAAGCAATCCATTCTTTGGCACTGTGTTTGAGACTGTGGGATATGTGGAAGACAAAGCTCACATTTCTTAGAATTTCTTTGGAGTTAATAATAAAAGTGGTAATTAAAATTCCACAGCATATTCACCTATGCTCTCCCTCAGAATCACTTGGCCAAAGTTGACTACATCAGCATGCAAAGGCTTTAGTATTCCACAGAGGCATGGGGAGCAATTTGGTAATTCATGATGAAATAACATTTTATTTTCTACAATAATTTGAGAGGCAGTTTTAATTAGATGTATTCTTAATGGAGTTTTCAGTATGTTCCAGGCAAAAAGATCCTCTTACAACAGCCAGTGTAGGCCATGTGTATCTCCAGCTTCAAACCAAAAGTCAAAAATGTAAACTAAAACATGTAACTTATCCCTTGCAAAGCAAAGTCAAGTCTGCTGGGGTGCTGGCCTGTGCAAATCCTCCTTGACCTAAAAAGAAGTAAAATATGTTTAGTTTGTTTTTTTTTTTTTAAACTTGTCCAAAGAATCAATCACAACTGTCTTGATGAAGGTTTTTAAATCCTTTTCAGCTCCCAGAACAGGAAGCAAAATGCTTATCCTTTCTTTTGCTCCAAAGTTGACTTACACTCCCTCTGAAAACCTTAATTACACTCTTATTTAGCGCTGAGTTTTGGGATCCTTTTTATATTCTGTGAGCATGCAAATATGACTCACCAGTTGGTCTGTATGTACATCATATGCATGTAATGCTGGGTTCAGAAACTCATCAGTTTTAAAATGAGGATGCAGAAGGCAATATAGGGGTCTGGGTATAGTAAGATGCTTTTCCTGATCCCTATTGTTTCTTATTCTATAATATCCTTCTGAAACATGTATCCCACCATTTGGGGAAAAGAAAAACAAAGCTCGGGATGGACAGAGGGTCCTTGACAGGCTGGAAAGTGGCCCTGGGTGAAATTAAAGATATTCCACACTGCAAAGTGTCAGGTGCAGCACTTGGGCCGGAAGAATCCCAGACACAGATACAGACTGGGAGAAGAGCTGCTGGAGAGCAGCCCTGAGGAGAAGGACCTGGGTGTCATGGTGGGTGAGAAACTCCCCATGAGCAACAGTGGCTCCTGCAGCTCCCAAGGCCAATGGTATCTTGCGCTCCATCAGCAGAGGGGTGGCAGCAGGGATAGGGAGGGGATTGTCCCTCTCTGCTCTGCCCTTGGGAGGCCCCATCTGGAGTCCTGTGTCCAGAGCTGGGGCCCCAATACAAGAAAGATGCGGGACTGGTGGAGAGGGATCAGAGGAGCCACGAAGATGATCAGAGGGCTGGAGCAGCTCCCCTACGAAGAGGGGCTGAGGGAGCTGGGCTGGTTCAGCCTGGAGAAGAGAAGGCTGTGGGGGGACCTCACTGCAGCATTTCAGTACCTGAAGGGAGCAAAGGAACAGGAGGGGAATCAGCTTTTTAAAAAGGTAGACACTGGCAGGACAAGGGGGATGGATTAAAACTGAAGAAGGGAAGGTTTAGATTAGATATTAGGGGGATGTTTTTTACAGAGAGAGTGGTGAGGGGCTGGAAGGGGCTGCCCAGGGAGGTGGTGGGTGCCCCATCGCTGGAGGTGTTCAAGGCCAGGTTGGATGGGGCCCTGGGCAGCCTTGTGTAGCTCCAGGCCTGGAGGTTGGTGTCCCTGCCTGTGGCAGGGGGGTTGGAACTGTCTGATCCTTGGGGTCCCTTCCAACCCAGACCATTCCATGGCTCTCTGACAGAAATACTGTGGAAGACCATATGCTTTTAGATGTGAGATTCAGAGCATGGATTCTGTAACTCAGCACTTTCCACTTCTGCATGTCTTGGGAAGGCAGCAGGAAGGGACAATACTGCGTCCTGTGGAGAAAGATGACTTGAAGAAACGTTAAGTCATGAGACAGCCATCTTGCAAGATCATTTGCTACACCAGGAGTGCCAAAATGTTATTGTTGTCTGAAGGATTTTTGAATAAATTCTTCTGGAAGATCTTATTTTAAAAGCACAAATTTAATTGCAAATTATGTAGGTTTCATGACACACTGTAAACTGGTGCCTTTCTCAGCTGAAAAGTACCCTGTAAAACTTCCAAACCCTTAGTCTGCTGTTTTAAAAGAAAGCATTCAGATCCTGAGATAAAATTATTTTAATTAAAAATTTGCTTTTATTTGAAAGCCATAACAAAGGCCAAACTTTAACACAAAATTTTGTGGTTTTGACTCAGCACTGAAATTCAAGAACTCTACCAGCACAATTTGATTTTTTTTTTCCTTTTATTTATTCCCACATACACACACTTTTTTTACATTTTTAGTAAAAGAGCATTCCTTTTCAGCAGAACCACCCAGGATTCCATGCTTGGAGCTTGCCCTGGGGGCACGGAGCAGGCAAGGACTACTAAATGAGATACAGCTTTAGGGCAGAAGAACTCCATCCTGCCCCATCTCCTGAGCAATACCAGCCTGGGCTTTCTGCAGGATGGGCTGGTGAGGGCTCGCATCCCTTTCATTTTTTTTTCCTGGAGAAAAGGTGGTTGGTTTCTACTGCACAGGCTTGCCTCCCGCCCTCCCCTGTGCCAACGTTTCCTACGTGGGCTGTCGCAAGAGCAAGAGGGCAACTTCTTGTCAGAGTACCCTGAGGCAACACCAGGAGCCTTGTGCAACTGCTGCCTGGCTGTACTTTTTCCATGAGTTACTAAGACTTGCCTGTTGCTTTCTTCCTGTTGTTTTTTTTTTTCTTTTTCTTTGTGGTTTCTCCCCCCTTCCCCCCTTTCTCCTTTCTTTTTCTTTTTTTTTCCCCTCTCTGTAGCTATTTTATAACAAGGGTCACGTGAGTCCAAAAAAAAAATAACAATAAAATATGTAGTTTCCCAGTAGTGATGACTTCTGGCAATGCGTTTTATATGTCCTAATCTGAAACAAAAGCAGCACAGGAAGGGAGAGTGACTCAGCCTCTGAGTCCCAGAAAATAAACACTGTCTAACCAGTCTTATCTGGTTTTTAGGAGCTAGAAAGAGGCATTTCGCTGGGCCTGCATCTCTTTCACAGGGGGGATAATGTGTTAGGGACGGATACGGTTTGTGAACTCAGAAAAATGGGTTGCTAAATGCTCTTTTAGCATGAAAGATTTGAGAGGTATGTGCATGCTTCTCCCCCCACCACCACCCCCTGAGGAAATGGCCATATGTTAGGAAACCCCAGCGCTCTGTTTTCTCATGAACAGGTTCACCAGTGCTATTTTGGGTGGATTGGGTGATGAGGGAGGCAGGGAATGGGATTTTTATTGGGAAGGAAATGTGGAGCCCAGGTCAGTGCAAGTCATCTGCTGGGGGCAAGCCACTTTATCTCCACAGCAGTCCTGTTTTCTTTGAGCTGACAGCCTCCCAGCTGTCCAACAGTTCTCCTACCACACAAGGCAGAGAAAGGAGCTGCCATTTCCAGCAGTGCCATGGTCTCTTCCTTCATGAGGGACCTCAGGTCCACCTGAGAGGCTGTTCATCAGCTATAGCCCTGTGCTGGGCAGGAGGACTCCACACCTACAGCTCCATTGAGCATATTCCTCATTGCCCTGCCAAGTAGATGAGCCTTTGCCTTCTCCTCCCTCCCAGAAAGACACGACCCAGCACACAGAGATGTCTCCCCAGCACATGAGTCTCTAGCTACACTTCATCTATCTAGAGGGCTGTGAAGCTGAGGGCACTGAAGTATTCCAGCCTCTAA
This sequence comes from Gallinula chloropus, assembly GCF_964237585.1. NCBI lineage: Eukaryota > Metazoa > Chordata > Aves > Gruiformes > Rallidae > Gallinula > Gallinula chloropus. The sequence continues at coordinate 3,526,768 of NC_140089.1, read as the reverse complement.
CAGCAGCTTCATCTTGGGCATCAGTCTCTTTTCACAAGTAACAAGCGGCAGGACAAGAGGAAACAGACTCATGTTGTGCCAGAGGTTTAGATTAGGTATTAGGGGAAATTTCCTCACCAAAAGGGTTATCAGTCACTGTTCAGGGAAGTTGTGGAGTCCCCATCCCTTAAGGTATTTAAAAGCCATGTAGATGTAGAGCTTAGAAACACGGTTTTGTGGTGGACTTGGAAGTGCTAGGTTTATGGTTGGACCTGGTGAACTTGAAGGTCTGTTTCCACCTTTAACAACTCCACGATTCTGTGATCTCCTGCTGGTGGCCGGGGGGAGGGTGGTGGGTGTGGAAAAACTGTCCGGCTATGGTCCTCCTTGAACGTCCTTGGAAGATCTTGGGAGAACTGATGCACTTCTTTGCCTGCTCAACTCTCCTGTCCCTTGCCTCCTCCTCCACAGGTCCTTCAAATCGCTTCGTCTTCCCTACGAAGCAGGTGGAGTAAGAACAAACGACTCCCCTTCCAGCACTGAAACAATGACCCCAGAAGAATGTGGCTGCACGTACGCGCACCAGCGCTGTGATTATATTTTAATAACACACTGACATGACCTTTGAATGAGTTGTCCTTCCAGTCATCCCAGCAAGACGTTGGCAGTCAGTGTTTCGTAGGGCACTTCCCAACCCGCGCTGGTGGTGTTAACCCTGTTCCACGGGTGGAGAAATCACCAAATGAGAAATCAAGTAACTTTTAACACCGTTGAAGTGGAAGCAGAGAGCCAGGAGCTGTGGGCAGATTTATCTGTCCCAGCAGTGCCAGCCAGCATTCTTCAGGCATCAACATTTCCATAGCAGCTAAGCATTTAGCACCTACACTTGTGGATTTTCAGCCATTCTTAAGGCAGTATCTTCCCCGATTAAGAAACTGAGCCACTAACAAACATCTTGTTAAATTCTGTGCAAGTTATTTAGAAGTCTAAAAGTAACTTTGCGCGATCAGTGTTCCCTTATCATGTTCAGGGAAACACTACAGGTATTTCAGAAATGAGAACAGCAGAAATATTATCTACTTCGATAGCAACCTGAAGTGAATAAACCCAACTCAGTTATCAAACAAAAATGTCCTTTGTTGTTTTATTTTCCCACTCGGTGCCAGCAGCCCGTGCCAAGTTCTTGCTTGATTTGCGTCACTGCTGAGCTGATTTTGCCCGAACGCTAATTTTGTGATGTATAGCAGTGATAACCTTATAACTCGGGGGCTTGCAGGGAGGTGAGGGTGAAGAGAAGTAGGCATGTTATTTTATAAATATATACTAAAATATATATTTTCATATAATATTTATATATGCTATTCATATACTATTTATATATAATAGATATATAAATAAAAATATATAAAATATTTCCCCCCTCCCTTTTTTTTCCCTGTGGTATGGATCGATGGAGATGGTGGCTGCTGGGCATGGGGGTGGGAGGTTTGCTTGTTACCTTTTGGCTGGTGCAAATGTGTGGGCATTTTACCTGTTTTAGTAAATCTTTGAAAGGAATATTATAATAATAATTAATAATAATAATAGAAGAAGAAGAAGAAGAAGAAGAAGAAGAAGAAGAAGAAGAAGAAGAAGAAGAAGAAGAAGAAAGAAGGAGAAGGAGAAGGAGGAGAAGGAGAAGGAGAAGGAGAAGGAGAAGGAGAAGGAGAAGGAGAAGGAGAAGGAGAAGGAGAAGGGGAAGGGGAAGGGGAAGGAGAAGGGGAAGGGGAAGGGGAAGGAGAAGGAGAAGGAAGAGAAGGAGGAGAAGGAGGACGAGAAGGAGAAGAAGAAGGAGAAGGAGGAGAAGGAGAAGGAGAAGAAGGAGAAGGAGAAGGAGAAGGAGAAGGAGAAGGAGAAGGAGAAGGAGAAGGAGAAGGAGAAGGAGAAGGAGAAGGAGAAGGAAGAGAAGGAGGAGAAGGAGGAGGAGGACGAGAAGAAGAAGAAGGAGAAGGAGGAAAAGGACAACAAGAAAGAGGAGG